>NC_053426.1:112107264-112407264 GCF_007990345.1 Gossypium hirsutum
TCTTCTCACTCCAATAAACCACTGTATTTGAACCGGGTTCATCTTGGGTCACCCATGAAACTATCACTGCTTTTCCCACATGGTCACCTTGTGTTATATGTACCTTAAAATTTCAAAACAGGTCAGAAATTTTTTTTAAGCGGCCCAAAATTAATTTGTATATTTTTATGATAATAAAATTATAATTTATCATTTTAATAGTTTATATATTTATAATTTTTAAAAAAAAATTAAAGAATTAAAGTATAAATTTACTATTATTAATTTAAAATTTTGAAAATTTTAATTGTCATGTGAACACACACAAAATTGTAGATGGAGTTCTTTGCACTGCGTCAACATTTTTTTTGCTTATTCTTTAAAGGATTATATGAAACATAGGTACCCAAATTATGTAACTTTTTTCATTTAGGTACCTAAATTGTTTTTTTTGGTTAAAGTATGTATTAAAGTTTTATTTCATTACCATTTTAGGTATCAAACAATCAAATTATTGACGGGCTTATTATAATAGAATGTAACTCGATTTAAAAAATCTTGACCAATTAAATGAAAGACATAAAAAAAATATTACAATAATGATACAAAGAAAGAATAAATGAAAAGAGAAAAGCATAGGATATTATCATAACCTGTTAATTACGGTGATGATCTTCAGTCAAAATAAAAAAAAAAAAAAAATAAAAAGTAGAGGAAAAATAAAAAAAATATAAAAAAAAAAAAAAAAAAAATAATAAATAAATGACTGTGGGGCATTGTAACGGAAGGAGCACGAAAGACATCACTGTGAAGGGCATGTCACCGGTTTTCTCCGGTTTCCGCGCATAGACGCCGGTTTTTCCTCCATCACATAAAACTGCCGAGCTTAAAACAAAAGCTATAACAACGAAAAATACAACACACGGTGACGCCGAAGAAAACAAAGAGTTCGTCGATGTTACCTTCACCGCCACCATGTTTAAAATATTTTACATAATTTATGAGTTTTTCCTTGTTTTTGATTCTTTGTATTTATATGAATCTTAATTATTATTCTGTTATTTTTTCAACAAATTACGGGAAAATTTAAGTTAATATACTAAATAAAGATTTTTTTTAGCGAAAATTTGATATTAATCGTTTCAAACCATTAACAAAATAGATAAAAATAAATAAATAAAGGATAATTACTTTTATTTCCCTCAAATTACATTTTAGTCACTTTCGTATTGTAATATTTTAGTCGCGGAGTATTAATTGTTATTAATGGTGTAACGATAAACTGACGTGACATATTAAATTATCATTTCAAATGAAATTTTCAGGTTAAATTATACAATTAGTCTCTGTATTTTTTATTTTTTTTGAACAATTTAATTTTTTTCTTTTATATTGAAAGAGATGGAGAAAAGAGGAAATAGAGGGCGAAGTAGAAGAGAATGAAAAAAAAAGAAAGTTAAAAAAGCATAAAAGAAAAAAATTGTTCAAAAAGAAAAAGATATGGAGACCAATTATATAATTTAACCTAATTTTTTATTGAAATTTTGATTTAACATACTATGTCTGCTTACGGTTACACTGTTAACGAAAATTAACAGTTCAATGATTAAAATGTTACAATATGTTAACGTAATATTTCAAAATATAAGTGACTAAAATGTAATCCGAGAGAAACAAAAATGACTATTTTGATAATTTACCCTTTATTTATTTATTTAAAAATAAATTTTGGCATTTTAGGATGGAATGTTTTTTGATAGTATGCTATGTTATTTTAGATTTCTTTTTTTAATAGTTTTTTGGGTTAATTTTACTAAAAGTCCTTAATCTGTAATTTAGATTTTAAATTAGTTCACAAACTTTAAAAAATTTATTTAAGTATTCTAAATATCCAAATTGGTGTTTTAAATACGCTTCATGTGATATTAGAACACAAAATGGCATAATTGTTACAATACAAATACTAAGGACTTAATTAAAATATTTTGAAATTTAGGGATTAATTTGTTCAAATTCGATTCATTGATTTAATAAATAAAACTCAAAATCTTCTTCATAGCACTAAACCAACATAAATCCAACACTAAGGAAAAAATAAAAAAAGGAAATTTTTTATTAATTTATATTTTCTGCATTTTTTAATCTAAAAATAAAGAGTTCAAAAGGGGAACTACATCATGTTCTCATTGAGACTCGTCAACTGGATGCCAGAATCGGTTGAAAACCCACGTCGAATCGCCTTGAACGGCGTACCCATCATGGTTGCGGTGCCAACTATAATAGGCATGAGTCCGGTTCTTTATATCGAAAATGGCATGACCGAAACTAGCTTCTCGATAAGCTGAATACTCCGGCTGAGGGACGGTCATGCTACAAGGAAAAAGAAACACATTGGCATCAATGACATCAACAATGATGCATGTATTATATGATGATAAAAGAACAAAAATCTTTACTTGTTTGCTATGCCTTCAATGTTTCCTCCATCGCCGATGGTTATGTAAATAGGAGCGGATAGATCCTTTACAGGACTGCATTCACCGTTTACGAGATTATATGCGATGTTCGATATACGCTCCTGTAATCAAGCAATTTTGGAACAAACCCTTTTTTTTAAACAATCAGTTTAAAAGACTTGAATGTAAGTAATTGGTTGGAAAGAGAACTTACGGATCGTTCATAGGCGTGGACATGACCGGAAAATACAACATCGACTTTGTACTGAACTAATAATGGCTCATACATTACTCTCATGGTTTCAGCTTCCATATAATGGTAGTTATAGCTATGATACCATGGGGAATGCATTAGAACAATTAACCATGGTGTTTCAGTTCGGTTAACTTTCGGTAGCTCTTGTTCGATCCATTGGTTCTGAGGAGTGTATTTACCATATGCCGAATATGAAGACAACACTATGATGTATGCTGAAGCTCTCTTGATTGAGTACCAAAAGGGAGCAGTACTTTGTGATGCTCTATAAGGAACATGATATCGATGAGTGTAAGGCTTAAACGGCTTTGTTTCACCCTGCAGGAAAACCGTAATCATGTTATCACCAATTCACCGTCATAACGGGAGTTCAATGACAAAGCAGTAGAAAATGAAGATGACATGACTCGGACAAAACCGCAATTAAAAACCGAAACAAAGAAAAGCATCAGCGCTGCTGTTTGTGCAGGTGAGCTTCTATGGCTAATACCATAGGAGGAAAGTTGATGGTGTTTACGAGCTAATCATGATAAGAAAGAACAAAAAGCTTACGATTTCAGGTGCAAAGTCGATTTCGTGGTTTCCAGTAGTCCATATCCATGGTTGGTATGCAGCACTTCTCTCAACAAACCTTCCCCACGTATCCCACCTAACATTATCATGATTTGGATGGTTATCTGCATACGAAAGATCCCCAACAAACAACATGGTCTGACCGTTCATTGGGTTCTTTTCGTAATGAGTGAGTGTTACATTCGAATCAAAAGTCTGCCCGAGATCCCCTGCATAACCATTTCCAATTCCAAATTCAACCACATAAACAGTACCAAAAGCCAGCAACACATACGAGGATACGACCTTCAAGGATTCTTTAAATATACAGAAAAATGTAGATAAATCTAACCATACTCATGTCGGATACATACCATATCTAAGACCCAGATCCAAGTTCGAGTAACATAGCCTTAAACCAAATCTAACCCACAAAAAATTGCATTATCATTGAAAGATCAAATAATAAACTACTAAGACATAAAATCAAACATGTAAGCAACAATACTTCAAAACTCTAATCAGTTACCTCTTAAAGTACCTATTTCTGACCATACTCGTTTTGGATACATACCATATCTAAAACCCACATCCAAGTTCGAGTAACATAGCCTTAAACCATATCTAACCCACAAAAGTTGTATTATCAATGAAAAGATCAAATAAACTACTTAGACATAAAATCAAACATATAACCAACTACATGATATTCCATATCTAACACTCGCATCCAAATTCGAGTAACATATCCTTAACCAAATCAAAAACAGCAAGCAACCATTCACTTACCAATGAGACCAAACGTGTAAGGAACATCAGGTCCAACTTCAGGAGGTGTTGTAAACCAGAATTTTCTCATTGAAGTACCCTCACCAACCACATAGTAATACTTGGTGTTGTACTATAAAACAATATTGAAACCCCAATAAGCAAATTTATGAATTGAACTTTAAAAAAATGGCTATGAATTCAAAATTTTACCTCCAAGTTCTTGACAGTACAGTGATGAATGAAACCAGAGGTATAATTATAGTACTTATAAGTGCTAATTTTCCCCACTGCCTTCATCTTCTCTTTGCTACCTTCACTCCAATAAACCACTGTATTTGAACCGGGTTCATCTTGGGTCACCCATGAAACAATCACAGCTTTCCCCACATGGTCGCCTTGTGTTATATGAACCTTTCAAATTTTCAAAAAAACACCCACATCAACAAAAAAAAAATTCCAAATAAACCCAAAATTTTGCATTAAAATATACCTGTTGAGGTGCATTGTAACCAAGAGGAGCTTGGAAAACGTCACTGTGAAGGGGCATATCCACAGTTTTCTCCTCTTTCCTAACGTAGATACTAGTCTTTCCACCATTACATAACAACAATGAATTGAAAAATAAAGCTAAAATAATAACAAAAGAACATATCACTGAAGAAGAAGAAGAGCTCATCTTTGCTGTTATCTTCAACACTGCGAGTGCTACTCCTACTACTACCTGGCCGTATTTATATGACTTTTTGAGTCAAAAAAAAATTCAAAAAACCATTATCTTGATTTTTGGTTAATAGAATACCGGATTCTGGTATTCGTGAGTAAAAATACAAGGGAATATTCCCGTATATATATACGAAAATACAGATTATCTCGTATTAAACATCGTATCAACGTTTTGAAAATTGAAAACCTGTTAATTAAAATTAAGCAAAAAAAACGAATTTTTAAAATAAAGAATTTGAGATTGATTGAAGTCTTGGAAAAAAATTTGGAAAATTTGTACTCTGTTATTCAAATTTCTGTAATTTTATAATTATCAATAAATTACATGACTAATAAAATTAATATATATATACAATTTATATATGAATTTGATGGCATCTTTATTCCAAAAATTATACATTTTGACAATTTACTTTGATAAAAATTCATAATTAATTTATAATATTAACAATTAACTTTTATCAAATTAACTTTAAAATATGAATTAAATTAAATCTATGTGACAAATTTATAATTAATACTAAATTTATTTAATTAACAAAATTATAAAATTTTAATTAAATTTCAATTAAAAAATTAATATTATAACTTTTGAATATTAAAATATATAATTTTTATCAAATACAAGTATCACATTAAAAAAAATTGTCAAAACTAGATATCAAATCTTATATTAAACCTCCTTTTATAATTATCAATAAATCACATGAACAATAAAATAAAAAAAATTAATTAATTTTTAAAGTAAGAAAATAAGAACTGTTAGGTCATTGATGTCAATCCCAATCACGTGAAGCTTTGATATTAAATAAAGGTTGAGCGTTGAGACTTTAATTTTGAAAAAAAAAGTCTGTTATTGATAAAATAATAAAATATATATATTTAAACGTACAAAATCATCCTTTCCTTGAATAGAAAATGATGATGACTTTTATAGAAGTATTTAGTCTTGTAGTCAACTAAATAATTTATATGGTAGTGGAAGACTTGCATTGAATGCCTATGATACCAATTATATCTAAAATTTATGGATTAAATTGTAAATATACCTATAATTATTGTATGTAAAAGGGTGAAGTTTTGAAGACTAGAGAAGACTAGATCGATACAACACTGATAATTTAATGCAAAGATGAAGATTCACCTTTGGCTCTGTTAAAGCAATTTTCAGGATTCATATCCTGTTTTAATGATTCACTCATGAAGTTTTGAAGCTTGAGACCAAATTAAAACATAAACAATAGTGTGAGGACTACAGTACAATTAATACCAAATCTAATATCTCAGATATTTTATTTAATAACAAGATCTAAAACATCCATTTTAATCATGGAGTTCCCATTTTTTTAGTCATCACGTTTTTGTTCCTCTTCACTCTCGACTAATCGCTCGTGCAAGACACCTCCATAAATCCAAGTTTATATAAAGAATGTGAGCGACACGTTCTTTGGGAAGCGACGATGCAAAAAAGTGAGTGAAACGATGTGAATAAAAGAGGAGGCGGTAGTGGGGTAACATAGCAACAAACAGTGGACCAAAACGCCTCGTTGACTGACCTAAAATTGGCTGGTCCGCGATTGCTTAACAATCGCTGTCAAGTCCCATCCTGTTTTTTTTCAAAGTGCGCGTATCCATATATATTCGTTTCCTTCTTCATTTTTCGATTCCATTTTTCCATCTAATAAAAGGGAAAATTTCTTTAAAAGGCCTATGTACTTTGTGTTTTAATAGATTTACTCCATCTATTATAAGTCGATAATCTTTAGTTCTCTACTTTTTAAAATAGGTGAAAATACTTGACAAGTCCCTCTATTAGAATAGAGGGACATAATCAAATTAGTCAATATAATTACATTCTATATCATTTAACTAATTAATGGAAAAAAGTTAACATCAAAAATTAAAATTACATATTTCGGAATAGGGGCGAAGTGCTGGCAAGGGTCTTAATCCCCTAAAATAGAAAAATTTTTATTTAGGTCTTTTTATAATTTATAAAATTTTAAATTAATATTCATAAAATTACACTTTAACCTCTTAAAAATGATATAAATTTAATTTAATTTTTTTAAAAATTATAAAGATATAAACTATTAAAATAATGAAATTATATTTTTATTATCATAAAATTATATAATTTAATTTTAATCTCCTTAAAAAAAATTTGACTTCACCTCTTTTTGGAAAGTAAAAAAATTAAAAAGAAATTCATAATATAGTAAAGATGTTCTATACAATTTGACGTATTCGTTTTGATCTTCACTTTTAGATTCACTTTTCCACCTTTGTTCTAAAAACGGCTCAGCCTCACGACTTGCCCTTTTGTTGTGCTTTTCTTTTATGCATGTCATATTTAAGATGCTCTATATGATTGAAAATACCCCAACGACTAGACTTGGCTAGAGCCAATTTGCTTGTCCGGTTCAATTAGTGTGATTCTATTTGGGTTTATTTTAAAATCAGGTTAATTGATTCAAATTCAAATTAAATGATTTTTAAATGTTTTTGTTTATATTTAATTATAAAAATTATAAATATTAATATAATTTATATTTTTTATTTTTTATTTTAAAAAACAATGATATGAGTTTTTTTAGGAGTCCAACCTTGCTTAAAATTGGGTCTAGATTTTTTTTAATCGGGCCTCGATTTGGTCCAACCTGACTAAACGTGCCCATGAGTTGAGCCAGGCCGAGACTTGATTCCAAACAAATTTCAAGCTTCTGCTTGTTTTTGAGCTGGCTCAACCCGTCCAAAAAGTCAATTTCACTCTTCAAAATATAAATAATAAAAAAATATATTTTAATTAATATTTTTATACTTTTATAATTAATTTTAAATTTAAAAATATTTTTTATTATTTAAATTGAATTCAAGCTAGGCCAGATTGAGGTGCAAAAATTATTATCCAAGCCCGACCTGACTACTTGACCCTTGGATAGGTCTAAACTCAACGTATGAACACTTCTAATAACGGCTCAACTTGAATGTTTTTGTAATTTCCACGCTGGTGATCACTGATATATAACAATCTAGTGAAAAGTGAAATTAAAAAAAATTGAATGGTCAAAATTAAATTATAATTTTTTATGAGACATAAAGATGTATTTTTATCATTGTTTTTATAAAAAAATATAAATAATAATTTTATCATTCTTGAAGTTTAAATTGCAATTTCATCATTTTAACTCATAACATTACAAATTTCAAAGGGTTTGAAGATAAATTTTCTGATTTTAAGGTGACCAACAGCCTACCCAGTGCCGCACTAAACATAGTAGAAAGGCCAAAATAATATTTTAACCAAAAATATACTTAAAAATTGTGATTAAACTACCATCAAAAGGATCCAAATTATGTGGATTAAAATCTAAGTCAAAAATATTTTCAAAATAAACATCATATCTTATTGAATATATTGTGTTTGCCAATATCATAAAAACATGACCACCATTAATTTGTGAATGAATATGTTAGTTGAAGAGAATGGCAACCCCAAAAAATAACAAAATAATACCATATTAATTTCGAAGTGAATTTCGTCGATTAAGTCTTAATTCGATTGATATGGGCATTGTTGTTAATGCAGGAAGAGATGGGATATAAATACGTTGAAATACACTATACTCCTATTTATAAGTTGAAATATTCTATTAAAAAATATAATTATAATTTATAACAAAATTATTTATAAAAAAAAAAACTTCAAAGAGATTCCCACTATCACACCAATGCTTGTTGCACTTAAAAATCTTTTCCCCCTTTTTGTTAAATATAATATGGAATCATGTTCTTTTTAGCAAAGAAAAACTTTCCCAAAGTTTTATGATTACCATCCCAAAAGTTAAAATTGAGCACTTCCTCAATAGGGGAAAAAAGTATAGGAGCCTTTGACCAAAAAATTAAAATAATAATAAATTTTGAGGTGCTAAACTTAAAATTATATTGTCAAATTATTGGTTTTGTATATGTATATTAAAATATGCTTTTAAATATTTGGATTTTTTTATATATTTGGAGTTCAGATTCTTACTTTTTCGAATTTTAAAATTCAAATTCAATTGTTAATGCTGTTAAAACTTTTTTTATTAAGTTTATTGACGTGGCATCTTGAAATAAAAGATGATATTATAATAAATATGAATTTAACAAAAGAATTTTAACGATGTTAATAGTTAGACTTGCATTTTTTTTATTTGGAGAGTAGAGAGACTAATTTCATTGAAATAAATTTAAATGGCTAAATTCTAAAAATATATAGAGTATAGGGACTTGAAGCATATTTTAACCTATATTTGACTTGAGAATCTAAACCCTATACCAACTTTAATTTGGTCCTTTCTGTTATTATTAATGTTATGCCTTGTTTCAAATTATTATTAATGTTATCCCTTGTTTCAAATCACATAGGCCCTGTTTACCTATTGGCTGATAACTGATTGTTGATTGCAGTGATTGATTTGATCAACTGATTCTATTAATTGATTTGACCAATTGATTCTATTAATTATTTATTTAAAAAGTGTTTGATAAAACTTAGCTGAAAGTTAATATGTGTAAAATGACAAATAATGGTATGACACATTTTATTGTTAAGTATTTATTTGTTTATAATACTTTAGTCTTTATTGGATTAAATTATTGAAATAAAACACTATTATTAAGGAATTAAAACATCCATTATGGTAATTAATTAGTGAATATTTTTTGAAATTTTAAATAAATAAATCTCTTAAGTTCCTTATTTGTAAATATTAACCTTGTGGAAATTAATAAATATTAATAGTATATCAATATAATTGTAAACTATATTCTTAGTGATATTTATGTCATGTTCTTAGTATGTAAATTATTGATATTTATGTCACACTCTGAATAAATTTGTTAAGTTAGATATTTCAATTAATATAAAGTTGCATAAGAAATCATTTTAAACAAGTAAATTGCAAATAAATTAAGAGTATATAAATATTTAGGGTTGAATGGGCTCGATTGAAATTTTCTTACGGAAATGTTGATTTTTGTAGATTCGCGGTGGAGTTTTTTTTTTTTAGATTTATTTTGGACTTTAAAGGTGAAAGTAAAAATGAGAGAATGAAGGCTTGTGATATATTGGCACCCCTATTAGGTTTAAAAGGATGTGGCAAATGGAGTAATTTTTGAGCAAGTATGCTCAGATATGACATTTCACATATCTCATTCACAATCAGTTATTGAAAAATGTTGTTCATCC
Organism: Gossypium hirsutum; assembly: GCF_007990345.1. Taxonomy (NCBI): domain Eukaryota; kingdom Viridiplantae; phylum Streptophyta; class Magnoliopsida; order Malvales; family Malvaceae; genus Gossypium; species Gossypium hirsutum. The sequence goes on from NC_053426.1 coordinate 112,117,235, forward strand.
CAGAGTTTTTTTGTTTTGGAGGTTTTAGCTCAACAATTTATTGCAAACATTCATTCATCAAAAACTACAATTAGATGATTTGACACCAAATCTTTTATTTGTACCCAAATCAGCTAAAAAATGTCCAAAACTCTATTTATCAAACACCCCATAGGTAAAATATTTTGTTAGTTGATTGATGTGCAACTAAAAAAATAAAAAAGCACAAAACCCGAAATTCAAAATTCAAAATTTCTTATTTAAAATGTGAAATTATTGTATCAAAATAGTGATTTCTTCGTAATTTAAACATTTTAAAAATTTCAATTCAACTTCATTTAAAAGAAGTTTATTTTCACTTTTTAATTACATTTTTAATTGTGTTAGTAATTTGGACTGAAGTATAATATTAATAATAGTAGGAAGATCAAATTATGTCAAATTAAAGTGTACGAATCAATCAATAATACCTTGGTTGTATTAAAAAAAAGGTCTAAGCCTTAAGACGTTGAGCACATAGGTTCAAGTCTAGCATTGTTAAAAAATATGTGCGACCTTGTTAATTAATTCAATTTAGTTTTTTGTTTGTAATGATTTAATTATAGTTAATTGAAACTTCAAAGAAAAAAGTATAGGGATTAAATTTGTAAATAGAATATAATACAGGAACTAAAACTAAAATTCGTCCAAAATAATATTTTGGATATAATAATGAATTAACCATATTTTGATATGGTTAATTGCAGGCCATATTCAGCATGGATTGAGCCTGATTTAATGGATAAACCATAGATTAAGACCCATTTTTTGGTATAACGGACAGACAATTTTTTAACCATTTTTTCTCGGTTTTTTAAGTTTTTAAATTTCATATGTTAAATTAAATGTTTGGAAAATTTATGGAAATTAAGATAAAACATAAGTTATTTTAGTTAAAAATTAAAAAATAGAAAAAAAATGTTGTTTTCATTGTTTTCCATGAAATATTTTGTAAAATTGAAAATGTTAAAAATAAGAATTTCTAAAATTTTATTTTTAGATTAATTAATGGATTCTCCCTATTTCAAACTCTAAAAATATGTTTTTTTTTCTTTAATTCATTTTCACGCCGCAAATAATATTACTAATCACCGATCTGTCAATGCATATTTCCTCAAGTTTCTTTATCACTAACGAGGAATCACCTTCTATTTCCACAAACCGAAAACCCATCTCTTGAGCAAATCTAATTGCTTGGGTACTGACTATGGCTTCTGCTATTAAAGCATCATGTATATGAGGTTTCCATAGACAAACTCCTCCCATGATAAATCCATCACCGGTCCGTATAATAATGCTTGTACTTGATGCTTCCAGATCATTGTAAAAGCTCGTATCAAAGTTTACGCGAATAAAAAGTTTCAGAAAAGATTGTCATCACCCTGATTCTTATGATGTATGGTTTAAATTTTACTCTGTCAGTAAAAATCTCAATGCTGTTTTTAAAAATTAGAAAAAACTTATTTTTGGGTGTTTAAATTACCTTAGTAATGCACTAATGATTTTCTATATATACTGGTTGATATATATATATATTAAGGATTAGTAGTTCTCATTTGATGATTCAACTTGACTTCAAATAGATGCCCTTAGCCTTAAGCAAATGCAAAAGTTGGCACAAAGCTAAAGAAGAAGAAGAAATTGTAAACTAAATACAAAGTTGTTGGACAAATCAATATCTTATGCTATGTTTTTCGGCAAGGAACATTATGCATGAATTTAAAAATTTAACTCGAATCGAGATATTTGAATTAAAAATCACTGTTATTCAAAATTGAATCGAATTCTATTTTTTATTTAACATATAAAAATAATTATTTTATATTTATAATTGTGAAAATAATTTAAATGTTATTGACGAGTTATTGTTTTTTAGAAGTGTTTATGAAAATGATTTTGAAATTTTATCAAATAATATTTAAAAGCCATAAAACAAAATTCATTTTTATCAATTTAAGTTTAAAAGATCTAAAACGAAAAAAGAAAAAATCGAACCATATTATAATGGACAAGTAAAAAAATCTAACTAAACTAAACCGATATCACCATTAGTTTTTACTAACTAATGAGCTTCATTTATTGTTGAAAAAATTCATTTAATTTTAATGATAAAACAATGAATTAAGATCAATAATTTGTTTTTCTATACATTATCCAAAATTGTTTTTTAGTCAAAAGAGCATGTGTTAAGCAAGAGTTTAAAATACTTCAATGGTAGGTGTGATGCTTTTTTTTTTTAATTTATTTAATTTTCAGTGGGAAAGGACCAAGACAAATAAATATATTTTTTTGAGCTTAAGACAAAGAAGTATTCTTCTTCGAAAATTACTGACTTTTTTTTCATATAATAAATTATCTTATTCGCGATGAAAAATATTTTGTATTTTATTATAGGTTCTGATAATATCTGTTCTTTATGATACAATATCTAGAATACTTATAATTCTTCTCCAACCTTTGAATAAAAGGATAATGCATTTTAACGTACTCGAACTCACGTCCTCTTATATTGACAATAAATATTAAGATATATATATTAAGAGAATGAATTTAGAAAAAAATTAGAGATAATATAGTGTTGAATATATAAAATTAGAAATAGAATTTTAGCAATGAAAAAAAAATGGCAACAAGTGCTTCTAGAGCACCTTTAAATTAAGAATTAAAGTTTAGTTAATATTATGTTTTAAAAATTATTATTTGGCATATTGCAATAATGTTTAAATCGGATTGGATTGGATTGGCTGAACTAGAAATAGATTGGGATATTGGGATGAAGAAAGTTATTTGATCAATCGACCCGAAATTGGTACAAACAGGATAAAAGTTAGTTGGACCATATATTTTTTTAAATTTTAATGATTTATTTAATTGAGTGGACGAAACGATTCAACCATTGGTCCAGCTCTAAAAATCCTAACATATTATTATTAAATTGTGTTATTTCTAAAATTCAACTAGAGGTGTTTATGGGCCAGATCAGATCCGTCCTATGCAAGGTATTTAGATCATTTTCCAAGTTCGGGCTCGACTCTAAAAAGTGGGCTTACTTTTTACCTAAGCCCTGTCCGATTTAAGAAAAGTAAACTCGGGTCCGTCCATATTTGATTTTTTTAAGTTAATTTTTATTGAAATTAAATTTTTTTAAAAATATAATACACTAAATGCACTAAAAAAAGCTAAAATAAAATATTTCTAACACATTAAAAATACATTAAAAAAATTACCATTAATATAACAAATGTATTGTATCAAACATAAATTTTAAAATTTTATATTTTGGGTTGGGTTATTTAGTTGGGTAAGTTTTTTTAAGTATTGGACAATGAATTTAATTGTTATTGGATTAGTGATTTAGTATAAATATAAATATATATTTATTATTTATCATATATAATTAATATAATATTGTTTTAAAACATGTTTTTCGGACCGGGTAAAATTTTTTTGTCCATGGCTCGACCCATACAGAAAACAATACTGAAATTTTACCAAAGTCTATTTTTCAAGCCTTGTATTGTGTCCAAACCCTTCTTTTTTTGGACAGACCTTCAGGGCTAGGTGGATGGCTCGACCCATGAGCTGGTTTTAACTTAATGTTTAGTAGAAGTATTATTTATTACACATGTTTTAGAATATGGGTTAGCAATAAACTTTTTAGCGTTTGGTGTAAGTGTTATTTATTACACATGTTTTAGTACATGGATTAAATAAACTAATTCAATTGGTGATATTTAACCATTCCAGTGACCTATTTTTAACAAAGAGAAAAAAAAATTTCGCTTATTTTAAAGATGTCTTATTTTATAAAAGAGCTTTTATTTGTGTTTTTAATTTAAATTTGCACTAATTATTCTTTATTTAATTCCTAACTATTGTAATATTTATGTAATAAATAAGATTTTTCCTTATGTTATTATACTACTAACCAACTGAGGCATTAATTCGTTAAATGTATCATCACATATGCAATATCATGTTAACTTATTATTTTCATATAATACTAAAAAAAATCAATTATGAGAACATTATAATTTCGTGTCAATACTGAAATTTTAAAATTAAAAAAGGAAACACAAGGACAAAGAATAATTCAATTAGAAAACATTAACTAAATCAACAATTTTATGCATAATAAATGATTAATAACAAAAATTAACCGAACAAATTTGACTATTACCGTTTGGTTTAAACTAAAAATTTAAGATAAAAAATACAATGATTAAAAATAATAATTCGGGAATCCCAAATTGTGACCTTTTGATCGAGTGTTTATCTTCTTTAGGAATAATATAAATTTAAATTATTTTTGCATAAAAAAATAATAATAATTTGAAAAGTATAGTCATAAACCTACCAATGTTATTGAAAGCATATCAGATTGGTTGGATTAGAAAGCAATCGATACATCAATTTAAAAAAAGAGATTGATCAATCTTTAAGTGAATTACTCGAAATCGATAAAAACTCGATAAAAATTTAAAAAATAGAAAAAGTGTGAACAAAGATGACCCAAATTGCGCAATTAAAATCCAACCCACCTAAACGTTCATACTATTTTTATGGAACTAAATTATTAAAACGGTGTATAATAATTAAAAAAAAAAAAAACAGCCCAAATCCAAAAGCAACTATCATTCAATGCCAACACTTCACTCAACCACGTGGCGTTCCCCCGTTGGTCACTCTTTTCCCTCACACAGAAGCAACATTTTTAAAATCCCCAAACTACCCCCACAACTATTAATTTCAAAGTATTATATCCATTATGTACCTATAAATAACGCACCTTCGTTTTTTTTCCTTTTTCACTTCCAAAAAGGAAAAAGAAAAGCAAAAAAATGGCTCATCGTATGGCGTTTTCTCTGTGTGTCATTTCGTATTTTTTATTCATCGGTTTGATATCATCGGAGGCTTTCTCGGTCGTCGGATCAGAAGTTGATCCGTTGATCAGGCAAGTAACGGACGGTCAAGATGATGGAGTGGAGACACAGCCCTTGACCGCTGAGCATCACTTCTCGCTGTTCAAGGCTCGGTTCAAGAAATCGTACGGCTCGGAGGAGGAGCATGATTACCGGTTCAAGGTTTTCCGGGCGAACTTGAGACGAGCGGAGCGTCATCAGAAGCTTGACCCGTCCGCGACTCACGGTGTGACTCAGTTCTCCGATTTGACTCCCGGTGAGTTCAGGAAGAGGTTTTTGGGGTTAAGGAGGCTGAGACTGCCTAAAGATGCGAACCAGGCACCGATTTTGCCTACCGATAATTTGCCTGAGGATTTTGATTGGAGAGAAAAAGGAGCTGTTACGCCCGTCAAAAATCAGGTTTTCAATTTTTAAAAGCCTGTAGTTTGTAACATTTTTAAAATAAATGTATTGCATTGATTTTTGTTTACGTTTGTTTGGTTATTAGGGTTCATGTGGATCATGCTGGTCTTTTAGTACAACAGGAGCCTTGGAAGGTGCTAATTTTTTGGCAACTGGAAAACTCGTGAGCCTTAGTGAGCAACAGCTCGTTGATTGTGATCATGAGGTTTGAGTTCTTTTACTTGTTTTGATGTTCTTAATGTTTATGTATAACCTTCTGTCCTTGAATTCATTACAATTTCAAATTGATGCTCATTAGTTCGTTTTTCTTTAGTTTGTGCAAAATGCTATGCGTAGTTTAAGTTGCTAAGTCGCATTAGAAATTTGTTAAACTTCCTTTAAGTTTGCAATTGGAATAATTGCATTAGAAATTTTTTTGTTAGTTATTGTTTCTGTCTTTGTTCAACATGATGGATATTATGAATACATTAAGGAATTGGTCAAAGAAAATAAACGATGAATTTTGGGAGGTAATGATCAGTTTGCATTTGATTTATTGATTCTTGCTTGATTCTAGGGTTCCAATCCCTCGTTCCCCAAATCAATACAATAGCTAAGAAAGTATATTAACACTAGGCTATGGCAAGAGTATTATTTTTTCAATACGTCTTAGTACATAAGTTAGCAATAAACTAACTTAATTTGCCCCTCAACTTATTTTGAGTAATGGGAAGTGAAACTTTTTACTTATTCTAAATAAGTCTTAATTTTTTTACTAGAGTTTTACTCATCCTTCTAATTTGAAGTCTAAATTTATACTTCGATTATTCTTTATGTTGTGATAAACTATTTTAGTACGTATGTAGTACCTAAGTTTTTTTTTTCTTTGTATTATTACACTAGCAACCAATGAGACATAAAGGGTAATTGTAAATCCTCTTTGGTTTATAGTGTGATCCAGAGGAAGCAGGTTCATGCGACTCAGGATGCAATGGTGGTCTTATGAATAGTGCTTTTGAGTATACACTCAAAGCTGGTGGACTCATGCGTGAGGAAGACTACCCCTACACTGGCACTGATCGTGGGACCTGCAAATTTGACAAGTCCAAGATTGTTGCTAAGGTGGCCAATTTCAGCGTTGTTTCCCTTGATGAGGATCAAATTGCTGCAAACCTTGTGAAGAATGGTCCTCTTGCAGGTAAGTCAATAATTTTTACCCTTACACTAGCTTTAGGGATATTTGAATTCGTTTATCATTTGCACTAAATTCGAGTATTATTATCCAAATCTGAATTAATTAAATCATACAGCAAATATCCAAATCGGTGAGTTTACCTGAGAGGATCCTTTATTGTCGGGACTTGATCAAATTAGTCCCTCTAGTATTAAATAGATAAATTAGTCCTTGTGTTATTAAAAAGAATCAACTAAAGGCAAAGTGGACTAGAGTTAACATTTACTGTTTAAAAAATATCATTTATTGTTTCACTAATTTTCAAGACATTTTTTATACAGTAAATGTTAACTATGCTCCAATTTGGATTTATTTGATTCTTTTTAATAGTATAGGGACTAAATTGATCCATTTAATAATAGAGAGATTAATTTGATCCAGTCCATATAATACAGGGACCTCTCAAGTACTTTAACCTATCCAAGTCTGTTATAGATTTGCATTTAGTAAGTGTAAAAAGTTTTAAGAAGTAAAACAAATAATGGATTTCGATATCCAAATCTGAATTCATTATCTACAAAACTAAAGTAGATTTGGATAACGGACATCCGAATATGTTAAAGCAGATTCAAATAATGGATATATGAGGATTAATTTCGACATCCATTTACAATTTGTTATCAGCAAATCAAAGTTTCACAAATATCCAAATCCTTACTATCCATTGCTGAATAATGGCTTATCATTAATTCTGAGCTGTCTGCTTCCTTTTGCAATGGCAGTTGCCATAAATGCAGTGTTCATGCAAACATACATTGGGGGAGTTTCTTGCCCGTACATTTGCTCTAAACGCCTCGACCATGGAGTATTGTTGGTGGGGTATGGTTCAGCAGGCTATGCCCCCATCAGGTTGAAGGATAAACCATATTGGATCATTAAGAACTCATGGGGAGAAACCTGGGGTGAAAATGGATACTACAAAATCTGCAGGGGTCGCAATGTTTGTGGTGTAGATTCCTTGGTCTCCACTGTTGCTGCTGTTAATACCAACTCTGAGTAATGTGTGTGTATGCCCCAATTGGTTTGCATATATGTGATGTTTTACGCAGGTATTTGGGAAAAACTTGATGTTTTTACATAAACCTTTTAAATTCCTCATGTTTCTGTATTTGTGTAAAAACAACTGAAATGTTTGTTAGTGCAAAAAAGTTCCAACTAACCTTTGATTTTCATTATGTTCTGTTCTTTTGTCCTTCGGGCTTATTTAATTGGGCATGTTAGATTAGTTTTGGATAGAATCGATCTTAGATTAGATTAATTTGTGTATTTTAAATGTTCGGGTTGTTTCGGTTTAGGTTTTAGGCAAAAGTTTTTAGGGTTGGGTCATTTGGGGTTCTAGTTTTTACGGGTTGAGGTTGTTTTGATTTTTTATTTGGTTGTTTCGGGTTCAAATTGTGTAGTATTCAGGTTAGTTTTAACTTCAGTTAATTCGATTCTGTAATGTTGGCATTTTATCATTAAATCGGGTTGAATTTTGAGTTGATCACACTCAGATCAGACTCTTTTAAGTTTAAAGAAGAAAGATATCTAAATATATATATATTAATTTTGTTTTAATATTTAATTTTAGATATGAATTTTGATTTTTTTCTTTTATAATTTTATATATAAAATTTTGATTTAATTTAATTTTTATAAAATTTTAGCACAATTATTGATTTTTTTTTGTATTTAACCACAATCAAAGTTACACTAAATTAAAATTAAATATGATTTTGATAATTATCCCGAAAAAATTATGGTTAAGTGAAATGGCCGTGCATATCCCAGTGAAGGCAGAAGATGGGCCTTATTTCATAGTCCATTAATTCTCATATAAAACGAGAAAAAAAGGGCATGCTTAAGATTTATATAGACTGTGGACTGAACGATGAACGATCTATTTATTCAGGAATAAATTAAATTTTTTATTTCCCTAGAAATATCAATAGTTTAGGAGTTAATTAATTGGAACACTCTTGTTTAAATTATAATAATGATGATGGTGATGATAATTTGAACACTCTTTGTTTTGATTTAAAAAATTATACTTTTTTTAAGAAAAAAAAAATCTAAGTTCATTGATCCTAGTCCTGCGCACAAAGAGGGATTTTTTATTATCAAAATTTAATAAGATCTTCAACAACCAAGTAGTATGTTGATAAAATATTATAATAATACTAATAATTTGATAGTGGATTAATATTTATGGTTAAAATTTTTTATTAGCTAAAACTGATAATTGTTAAATTTATTGAGTTTTGTTATTTTTAAAACTTTATATGGTAAATAAATGATCACTTGTAGCTTATTATTCCCGCGTATTATCACTAAAAAATAAGTTAGTTAATAGATTTAACAGTTGTTGTTTGTGTTAAGATTAAATTTTTAAAATTTAAAAAGTATAGGGATTAAGAATGATAAAATTAGAAAACATGAAATAAATCTATAACATTATGTACAGTATAGGACTAATATCAGAATTTAACCAAACAGATTTAATTATTACTATTTGGGTTATGACTAAAATTTCTCAATTCAAAAAATACAAGGATTAAATTTGACCAAATTAAAATATATGAACTAAATCCATAATAAATGCGTACACATAATACAAGATCCAAGGGCTAATAGCAAAATCGACCAATGTTTAATCTTTACCAATTTGAGATCCCAAATTTGATTCTGGCTGTGTAAATCATATATCGGTCTTTTTCAAATTTATTCTAGTCTAAGGTTGGATATGTTTCGATTCAGGTGCCTTTGTACATTTTTAATTACGGTTATTATTTGTGATTATACTTCTAGTTGTATTTATAAAAAAAAATGAAGTTTACAATTACAATACAATCAAAGTATAATTATAAAATATGTGTCAAAACAACTATAAAATATAATTAAAATAATACCGATACAAATGAACTAAGAACCGGAATAATCCAACCTAAAATCAATCCTACACATGATAATTATGCATAATGAGTCTCGAACCAACCTCAGCCTTTACCAAAGGAGGGATATAAATAAGACAAAATCAATGTTCAAGTGTCTGATGTCAGATGCCATGCTAAGGCACATTATATTTTTAAGGAGATAATTTATGTTCAAACCCTAGAGATGATGTATCATTGGCGAAAGAACTCAAGTTCAAATACGGGAGATAATATTGTTAGTAGAAGCAATAATGAACCCCAGAAAAAATTAATCTTTGTAACTTGACTCCAAAAAAGAAATTTTTTTTATATAACCCCTTTAGTTTTTAAGAAATCACAAATTAATATAATGGAAAAAAATGATATTTTACTTCTTTTAAAAATTTTATTATTTTTTAGCTCAAACAATTTCCAAACTGTCCCTTATATTCAAAAGAAATAATAAGACATAACCAGTGAGTTATAGCACAAACCAGCAGTCAGCCGAACTGAATCAAGCCAAAACAAAGCCAAAAACACATATGGTTAAAAATGGTACGTACCCAGATTTTCTATATCAAAAAAAGGGCAAATCAATGGAGTAAGAAATGACCTCACGAACGCTGTATAGCCACCAAGCTTTGGATATATAGGGTTTTTTAGGTTAGGTTAAAATTAGGAAATGCTAGGGTTTTTAACCACTACATTTTTTTATTTTCCCATTATTTATTTATATATAACAGTTCTTCGGCTTTTGCCTTAATGTCTTAAATCACATCACATTTGAGAGGTGTCACTGTGTGGAAATTTTTCTTGTATGGTAACTGTTTTTAGAGTGGGTAGCCGCTTGTAGCTTTCTTTTCATGGTAACTACATCTTTTTTTCATGGAAATTTTACACAAAATATTCATGGAATTATTGATATTTTAGGTTTATTTCAACATCTATTTGAATGGCATATAAAGGATGTTATTGCAATGAAGATTGATGCTTTGCATGGTTAATTTAGGGTAAAATTTTTCATTATTTGCCATATATATATAGATCAAGTTTTGGTGATGAATATGCCATTGGTTCATTCTTTAAGAATTTATGGTGATGCACCCTTGATTCACTTCTTTATTATATTGCTTTTAAGTGCCTTTTGTAAGTTACTTCTCTATACTTCTAAAGAAAAATTCGAAGCTTTATCTATTGAGAATTGATAAACTCTTTAATAAATTGGATATTATTTTCACTCGGATTTTTTCTTGATTTTATGGAAAACTCGAATATTTGAAATTACTTGAAGAGACAACAAATTCAATAAAAACCATGCGTGGCTCACGGTCACTTATTAATAAGACATGTGCATATGTATTTAATAGGGTTTGAGTCAAATTCCTTAAATGACATTAATTGAATCAACCTTCCCTCAACAGATATACATGCATACATATATATATTATTGAGAACAATGGCTAAGTAAAAGCTTGTAGTTAATTCTAATAATGCAATGGACAAATATGCTACCACTAGATTAACTGAATCAACCTCCACTTAATATATATATATAACACCAATTTTATTTAATCCATATTACAGTTCATGACCTAGCTGGTCTCATGTTGAGAACATATTGAGAATGATGGCTAAGTAGAAGCTTCTAGGTGGTACTAGTAAGATTTAAGGGTGTTAAAGTCTATGTTACATTAACTCAAGTATGAGTATAAGATATGTCTAATGTTTTTAATTTTTTTTCTTCTATTTGAAAGATTCTTTAAGATCGTATTTCTAAATCTGTATATCAGACACAAATAGTTTAAAAAAAAACGAAGAATTTAAACAATTTCTCATTAATTGCTTTATTAAAGACCATGTGCTTCTTCTTCATTTAGATGATAATTTTTTTCTTCAAAATGTAGGGCATTTGAAGTTGTAACCTGAATTTGAATTAAATACTAGGTTTGATCTGATCCAATCCAACTCGACTCATACTTTTCCTTTTCGAAAGCCTTACAATGGGTTCATACCAAACTTGTAATCAATGAGCAACCAATATTAAAAGGAAAGGTATATATAACATAACATTCACACCATAGTTATACATATAGTTTGTCATTTGTTGCCACTGTCCCATGATTTAGACTTGAAACTAAATACAAAGTTAATGTACATGAATAAAAACAATCTCTCTTTTTTACAATTTTAGCAAATTTGTCCTAATTTTGGAGACATTTTAAAATCACACAAAAAATTTTCAAAAATGAAACAAAATTAACTAAAATTGAACTTTATTCAACTTATTCAATGGACCAAGTTGCAAAATTCCTTTATGCAAAAAGAAATCTAACTATTTAATCTACTATATATATATAATTAATCAAACCCACTTAAAGGTTTCTTAATTAATTATGATCATGCCTTTTTGTAATGTATGTGCACCAAATTATTTGGTTGGTTCATAAGTGGTTTTTAATTATATCATTTCCCTTTCTAACTATAATAGGAAACCTATCCTAGAATTACAACATAAAGAAGAATCCACTCCATACATAACTTTATAGGATATATTTGATGCACTCACTGTGTATATTATAAAGAATAAACTATAAAAATAATTACTTTTATTTACTTCAGATTACATTTTAGTTATTTATGTTTAAAATGTTACGTTTTAGTCACTTACGTTATCGTTTTGTTACGAAGTGGTTACTCTATCGTTAAGCTCTGTTAACTCCCTAACAATAGTCTTACGTGACAGTCTAAATAGGTTTTAAATGCCAACTTGGATGTCCTACGCTGCAGTTCAAATTAAATTTATTTAATTAAAAATCTATTTTCATCCCAACAACTGGACATCCAAGTTGACATTTAAAATCCATTTGGACTATCATATAGGACTGCCATTAAGGAGGTAACAGAGTTTAACTGTAAAGTGACCACTTCATAACAAAACGATAACGTAAGTGACTAAAATATAATTTGAAACAAACAAAAGTGATTATTTTTATATTTTACCCTATTATAAACGAACCATATAATAATACATCATTACAAAATATTTTTTTAAAAAAATCAAATGATTTCATGGTTAATAATATATATAAACACTATTAATGTATTGACTTTTTTTTTTACAAATTTTCAAGTACAAAGGATATATTCCAATTTTTCTTTATTTTCTATAAATTTTTTTCATTGAAGGGTATCTATCTTTTTCATATAGTAGAGTTAGTGTAATTGTGTCTTTACCATAAAAAATCAAAGCTTATAATATATTGCTTTCTAATTAAAGCCATTATAAGATGCTCCCCCACATTAGTCTTTTTTATTTTACCTTCTCAAAGAGCTTAGCTCATGCTTTATAGCTATATAGCTAGGGAAACGATTCCCATATTCATTTTTTGATTAATTTAATTTAAAATGTGTGCCGCACCTAACCAATGTTTTATACTATATATTAATTATAAAGATTTCATAAAGTATGTGCAATGCATGAATATGAAATTATATAATATATATAATACACATCTTACATAAAGAAATTAACCAAATTATGTAATACATACCAAGCATGCTAATTGAGTTTTAATTCAATTAATATGAATATTATTGTTAATACGGGTTGAAGAGGAATTATGAATAATTTTAGATATCGTATTAAAAGAAAACAGATATTATTAGAATCTATAACAAGATTATTAAAAGAAAATTATGTAGTATACAAAATTCATGATTTTAAGTATTTCTTTGCACATGAAATGAACCTTCTCCCCCCTTTTATCTGCAAATTTTTCATTATCTGATATATTAATCTTTTTGTTACCTAAGTTTGATTCTCATGCATTGGGAAATTTAAACAAATTCATACATATACATACATATATATACATACATATATACATGTGTATATATATATGTATATAAGAGTTAATCATCATAAAACATATGTTAAGTAGTGCTTTAGTTTTGTAAGAAAAAGTGGCTTTGAAGTTGATAAACAAATGAAAGAGATGAATAAGAACAAGGAAGAAGACAAAACAGCTAAACCCCCATTTTTAATATTACAAGAGAGACAAGATCATATAATTGCAGGTCTTGAAGTTTGTAAACAAAGAGATTTACAAAAATTTAAATAAACTTCATCATCTTCTTAATTTACTCCCCCACCCCGCTCTTGTTTGTTTATTTCCCTTTTTAAAAGTTTTTTTTTTTTGTGTGTGTTGAATATATCAGATACATGCACTAGGGTAAGTACTGCGAATGAAAAGCTTGCTCTATGATAATAATGGGGGATTTTTAGATTCCAAAAGATGATTACAAAATAAGGGTTTTTTTTTTCTTCTTCAAATTTTCACTTTCCCCATATACAAAATGTTGGGATTTTTCTTCTTCTTTTTTTTATTAAGATTTTGGGTGAAGGAAAAATTGCGTACCTGCAGACATGAAAGCAGCATTGAAAGGAGATGGATATGCAAAAGGAAGTAGAGTTTCAGTAGCTGAAGCTGTAGCAGTATTAGCAGTCGCCATTGTTAAAGCTTGATTTGGCTGTTGTAATGGAGTCTCTCTAGATGAACATTCTCCAAGTGAGTAATGACCTTGATCTGGTCCTTGATCATATAGTATACCTTTAAAAACATGGCCTCCTATCATCACAGCCGTCCGATAAGCATACTGATCACCCCCTGCCGTGGTATCTTCCATTGAACACACTCGAACACACCGGAATGTCGCCGGTGATGTAACTTCAGCCGGAAAATCCCCTACTTCTAACCCTAGAAAAATGAAAAAAGAACCACTTAAAAAAACCAAGCAAAATCAAACATCACAAAGCTGTTCCTTGTCAAAATCCCATTCTCAAAATAGAAAAGAAAAAGCTGCTAGGGCTGCAATGAATATATATATACCTGAAGAAGGATTTTCCCTAAGCCTTTTAGGGTTATGTTGCAGAGGCTGTTGTTGGTGCTGATGATGGTGACGGTGACGCCTTCTATAAGCAGGAACCCAAGTGCTTTTAATATGAGTTTGGCATTCAAATCCTTTGCTTCTACAACAAGTCCTACACCTCATATAATTACAGTCTTTTTTAGCTTGGTTACCACAATCTTGACACCTTGTACCGCCGCCTGTTCCACCACCATACCCCCTACTAGACATCATCATCACTCCTTCATTCATTAATCAAAAAAAAAAAAAAACCCCATTTTCATACAAATCTCTTGTGTTCCTTTACATATTCATATGTCTATATATATCTATATGTATAGGTGTGTATGAATGGTACACTAAGAGACAAAGAAGAAAGGGGTTTAAGTAGGTAGGTGGTTGAGGTAGTAGAAATGATAGGTTGTGGGTTTATGTTTGATGAGGTTTTTTTGTTTTTTAAGAGATTAATGATATTTATTTTTGAGTTCATGGTTCATAATTTTTATGGGGATCTTGTTTTTTTCAGTTTAATAATTCTGGGTTTTCTTTAAGCTGTGAAAAAAATTTAAAAAATTAAAGAGAATTGAAGAGTTAAGATGAAATGGAATCCCAGGGGAGTGTCTGTGTTTTAACGCCGCCATAGGATCATCACCTACACTTATAATAAAACCAGTATAGCTAGATATTAAAAAAAAAGAATAATGAAGATATCTGTAATATTATATGAATAAATTGGTTTTCTTTTAAAAATCCTTTTTCTATTCTTTTTATCTCTTTGATTACAATGGTAGTTCTAGTACAATTTGGCTTTTCTTTTTGGTTTGGAAAAAAAGTTATAAATATTGCATTAAGGAAGAGTAAATGGGTGTTTTTAAATGAACAGTGTGTTTATTGTTAGGAAGATAAAAAAATAACAGTAGTCATGAGACTAGTTATTGTAGTTGTAAGATAAGCATACCGATTCTTAGCTCGATTGATATGTGTATTGTTGTCAATTCAGTAGAACGTAAGTTCGAGTTCGAGTGCGCTGAAACGTATTATCCTCTTGGGGAAATGTTATAAATAGTTCTAAATATTGTCTTAAAAAGAACAGATATAATCAAAATTTATGAAATTGTTCAAAAAAAATCTGCATAAATTTGGTAAAAGTAATCAAAAGGCAAAGTTGTAACAAATTTAACTATTCCCATTAAAAAATGACATGAAAATTAATTTTTTTTTCAAAAAGCTTTCAAAATATAATCCCGTTAAGTAACAAATGTTAATGTTGTTAAAATTTAACATTATTTAATTCGATCTTTATAAATACATTCCTTTTTTCAATATTTTCAAAATCGGTTTGTACACCAATCTGGAAGGAGAAAAAAATCAATTGCCCTTTAAATCGGAATAAACTGATAGAATCGAATTTTATAATTTTATAAATTAAACTAAAAATTAATACTTTAACATAATCAATCTCATTCCAATAATACTATTTCTTTTTTAAATAATCAAATATGTAATCATTTAAACAGTTTGATATTCAAACAACATCAAATATATGGTGTGTGTATATATATATATATATCACATTATAAATATAAAGAAACTGTGTAGGTAAGGTTTTCTAAAAGAAACTGATAGCTGACATCTTTCACTTTCTATTTGTCCTTTGCACCCATAAAACCCGCCTCTTATCCATGGCTTCAACTCAAGCTTTTTATAATATATATATAAATTATTGCTTTTGTTGCTAGGGCTGCAAATTTTTACCTATAAGAGGGGAGGGGGGAGGGGGGTAATGTAGGATCTATTAATGGGTGCTTTTTGGTTTTGTTTTTAGTGAAACTGAAGTTAACTTAATTTTACTATGAATTTCGGGTTAATATATCATTTGATATTTATATTTAAATTTAATATTTAATTTAGTATTCAATTATAACATCATGTGGATTAATAAATATTTTATGTGTGTTTTAGTAAAAAAATATGTAAGTATTTAATTGGGACAAAAAAAACTCAAGTATTAAATTAGAATATTGAAGATAAACTCGAGTACTTAACCGAGACAAAAAGAAACTCAAGTATTGAATTGAAAAAGTTCATATACCAAAGTGAGTATTGAAGCTAAACTCAAATACAAAATTAAGACAAAAAAATAACTTGGTGTCAAATTGAACATCGAAGACAAACTTAAGTACTTAATTAGAAAAAAAAACTTGAGTACCAAACTGTAAAAATTTAAGTATTAATTTGAATATTGAAGGCAAATTCGAATACAAAATTGGGACAAAAAGCACACTCAGGTGCTAAATTGAATATTGAAATCAAACTCAAATATTAAATAATATTTTAAACATTTAAAATATAATAGGATTAATTACATTAAATATCTTCAAACCATCACCCATGTTATATATTGATCTCTCCAAACTTTCAAAACGTTTTAGTCAAGTTCTCGAAGTACTAATATTCTATTGATGATCAATCATGACATTACATTAGTTTAGACGTTAAAAGGTGTTAACTGTCAGTTTATGTATCTAATGTAATTTTAAAGAAAGTTAATTCAAAAAGGATAACAAAATAACCCGAACACCGATGATTCTGATCCAATCCAATTCAATTATATATGAGTGAATTTTATTTTTCTGAAAATTTAATTTGGGAGTAGCGTAGGATGTGGCATTTAAAATTTTCGAGGTTAAGGTTGGGTTTTGATCAAACGTACACCATCCTAAAAATTTTACCAAAATACTCCATTTTTATTTCATAACTAATTTTGTATATTTTAATTTGAAAATTTCATTTTTCTTTATAAATTTTCATTATTTTATATTTTTTATCATCTTATAATATGCATGTTATTTAATTTTGTAAAATTTTATGTAGTATAAAATATCATTTAATATTTTGGGGCGAGTCGGGGTAGAATTCGAAGAGTTTGTTGTTTTTGGAGGAGAGGTTGAGTATGAGTATTAGAATTTTAAATAAAATCGGGTTAATGGATATAAATTTTGAGTTAATATTGGGTAAACTAAAAATGGTCACGTTTTATTACCATTTTTAAAATCAAATTATAAATACGTATATTTATCGCATTGACAACTTGGATTTAACATATTAAAAATATAAACAATATCAATACAGTTCTTTCTTTTCTTTTTGACAAGTCAGATTCAAATTGCATACGTATATTAACGCATTAGATTTAAGCAGGAATTTAAGTATGTTCCATGCATGGTTTTTAGAACCAGATCGATGGTCGAATTAGTTCAACTAGTCTACTTGGTTCGATTAAATAAATCAGAAAAATTCAGATTAAAATGTGTTGTTAGCCCTGGTACTTTGACAAAATTTGAGATTTAGTCTATATGCTTAAAAAGTTAAAATTTAAGTCTTCTTACTTTTTTATTTAAAAAAATCTCAGTTCAAATATTAAAATCGTAAGTTGTTTTTGTCAAAATTTGTCAACTTGAAATTTTGATTAGGATGTCCTCATATAATGTGGCATATGATTGATAGAAAAATAAACATGCTAAATAGATAAATTTTGACAAAAATTACCGATGGCGATAATAATTGGACTAGAATTTTTAAATTGAAAATATACTAGGATTGTATTTTTAACTTTTAAAGTATATGGACTAATAGCTCATTTTAACCAAAAATTCGTAATAAAAAAAATTAAATTTAACTCATTTTTAATTTGATAAAATCGATTTATATTAATTTTCGAACTAATTAATCTAATACCTCTCTTTGAATCGAAATTCTAATTGACTCTCGATCCAACTGAGTATATTCCAGGTGTTTGGCTTTCTTTGTATATAATATAAATTGTTGCATGAAAATGAAAGAAAATTACCCAAAAAATAGTCGGACCATGACGTGGTAACTGGTCCAAATCTTACCAATGTCTTTGAATTCAAGGTCTTTACTGTTTTAGACTTTAATCGAGGCACTACACCCTGAGTTTTGGGGGAATAAGTCTGCTACTCTTTCTTTTCAAATTTTATGCTTTGATTTAATTGCTCCCTCACAAATTTAAAAATAAAATAAAATAAAAACTAAAAATTTTTTGTTCATTTCATTAAAATTAAGTTACTAGGAAGATATTAAGAAATTTCCGATTAGACCTATTAACGAGTTAATATTACCTTGAGTTAAAATTTTATCTCTTAATTTTGTGAAGAATTCGAGTACTTAATATTTTTTTGAAGTGGTAGCAAGTTCAACAAAATAAGAGCATTTCGTCAGAATGAACCATGCGTGGTGTATGATTAGATACCAAGGAAATCGGGAGCAAAGTTAGAAAGTTGCTTTAGAGGGCATAGATGAATCATAATTTTTGAGAACTAAAGTGCAAAATTACCATTATACAAACTTATAATTTTTTAAATTTAATTTAAAGAGACTACAATGTAATTTTATCATTTTTGGGAGGAGACAAAGCCACCACCTGCCTTTCTTGTCTACACCCTTAAGGGAAACGTAAACATTTGCGCTTGGCACAGTTTGAGCCCATGCCTACAATATGTAGAGCACTTGTTTAGTCGAAATGGTATTCTGGTTGTCTATAACTACAATATTGATTCATTGACTGATCTATCAAGTCTAGACAAACAACAAGAAGGCGGCTTCCCCTCATCAAAAGCAAAGTTGAATACAAAAGTCCCATCAAACAATACAAACTCATCCTTAATCAAGAAGCTCATATACTTCAAAAAAATTCAAAATGAGTAAGTAAATAAACTCGAAGCTAGTATTGACTCCTTAATGGGCCTACAGAATACGGATGACTAGTTACTGGACTCTTTCCAAAAAATACCTTGAGAAGAAAAAAAAGAAAGATGGACACTTAAGCATGTAGTTATTAATATAATTGCTTTATTATTATTATTATATATTTCAAAATAGTTATGTTGAAAAAGACATATTAATTTGAGATAAAATTTATTATATTTTATAAATAATTTTGACAAGACTCAAATTTTTTAATTTATATTTTATTTATTTCTTATTGCTTGAAGTATTTTTATTTTCTTCTTTTTATTGTTATTTTCTTATTATATTAGCATTATTGTTGCTATTGAGAACTCTTCCTTTCTCTTTTTTTTTTCAATGCTGAAAATATCTTCTTCCTTTTTTTTCTTATTTATATTCATACATTTTTTATTTTAATTATTAATATAAATACATGAAATTATTTCACACAAATATTTATATATATAATAAATATAATATGATGAAAATATTAAATCATTGTGTTTGAAAATAAAAAAGTCTAAAATTTTAAAAAGTATATAAAGCAAAATTCAAAATATTTTTATATGATCAAATTTCATGTATTTATATTAATAAATAGAATCAATCCATTGCATGGGTTGGAAACTAGTTTACTTAATATTATAATCATTTGGTTAAATTACTAAAAAGATTCTTGAACTAATTTACTTTTTTTTAAATAACCCCATATACTTTTATTGTACTTAAATAAGCCCCTATTGTTTGATTTGCATGGGTCGAAAACTAGTTTATTGCTTTCGAGAAGTTAATCCATCTATTTTAATTGAGAATAGTAAACTATTTTATAAAACCCCTCTACTTTAATCAGGGGTGAAGGTAGAAAACATTTTAGGGGGTTGAAATTAAATTTTAATTTTTATGATAGTAAAAATACAATTTTAACATTTGAATAGCCTGTATCTTTATAACTTTTAAAGGATTAAATAAAAATTTTATTATTTTTAGAGGGTCAAAGTGTAATTTTATCTTTTACTAATTTAAAATTTTAAAAATTTTAAAAAACTTAAATGAAAAATTTTCTATTTTAGGGGGGTCGGGCCCCTCCCAGCCCCCTGACTATGCCGCTGACTTTAATTGTCAAAATTTGATCCTCATGCTTTACGAAAATTAAGAATTTAGTTCAGTTATTGATAAACATGCGAAATGAAATTGCTATTTTTTCTAATTAGTTTATATAAATGGTTGATCAATTTAATATGAAGGTTTAACGGTGTTAACTTAATTGGACCAATTTTTGGTTTTTGTAAAGTAAAAGGATCAAATTCTAATAAACTATAATAGAAGGATTAACATCTTAATTTTTATAAAATGGGGAGATAAATTCAGAATTAAACCGATTTTTTTTTTTTAACTTACATGAAAAAAGGAAAAACCATTTATTACAAGCACACGAGAGCATCACATTCCGTTTGGAATATAGTACCTTATTAATTATAGTTTTATTTTTGTTATAATAATAATTTTTTTAGAATAAATATATAATAAAAGATTAATGAAAAAGTAAAAAAAAAACCAAAAAAAAATCTAACTCCACGTGAAATGTCTGAAGATAACATACAGTCAGTACTGTTGCACTGTACAGAACATCAGCATTCATAGCAGCTAGCTATGTTGGAGTTACACATCTTTTATCCCCAAAAAAATAGAAGGTTAAATATACTTTTTAGTACCCAATTTTAGTTTATGTTTAAATTGGTCCCTGTGATTTTTTTTATTCAAATTGATACCCGATTTTGACTTTCATCACACATTTTCGATAAATCAAATTGTCGCTGTTGGAGGCTTAAGGCACCATATAAAACAAAAAGTCAACGACTTGAAAAAGTAAGCCTTCACTTTCACGAGAAAAACAAATCGTCTAAGGCTTAAGGCATGAGCCAATATTGGAGGCTTAACACAATTAAGTACTAATATATAAAGCTAACTATTCACATGTATTCAAACCATGACTTAGATTTTAAATTTCCATTTAATATTCATAACGTTTCGATTGAGTACTTAAAATATCAATATCGTAATAATTAAATCATTTTATTAATTTAATGATTACATTTGGCATTAGATGTTTTGATGAGGAGTATCAACAAGAGAGGAGGTAAGAAGGAGAATGTGGTGGTGCAAAGCAAGTTAATTCACCTAAACAAATGGAGAGCCAGAGGAGGATAAGAGGACGAGGATAGTTGTTACGAAGGTAAAGGAGATTGAGTGCAAAGAGTAAATATTTAGGATTGCTAATAGGAAGAAGGTCTCTTTCTCATCGTCATGGAAGGTATTTATAGAGGAGACTTTATTGTCTAGTAGTGGTGATGTGGCAAGTTGTTGCTAATGGATTATCATCATGGAGTGTGTGGGGGACGTATGTGGTGGGACCTATTTTTTTATTTCTTTGAGATACTACAAGATTGTTATGTCCAGATGAGTCCTAATGGTCCCTAAGAAAGTATTCACTCTTGAAAGAGTGTTTACACTTGAAAGAGTGTTCACACTAAAAAGCAGGTGGCTTAGAGGATGAGGAGGCCAAGTGGTTGGCCATCCAGTGACTAACCCAATGCTGCAAAGTGGGGAACCGTCTAAGTAACCTCTAGACGAGGAACAAAAGGTGATATCGAGTGAAAAGTGAGCATAGGGCCACCCATGAATGTTTCTTATCTGCATTCTCATGGTATCATGTGTCATCGTCATTTAGGGATATAACAAGATGCTAGTTTAGATCTAATGTTAAGTGTATAAAACATGTGTCTACTATATGGATGACTGAAAATTACACGTAAAAAAAATAGTTTTTCAAATTTTTATTGAAATCATTTATATCTTTAACACATCAAATTCAAGTTGTTCATATAAGATACATGTGTTTTATAAATTAATTTGCGTGTTCTAATTATATATAAATACCATAAAAATTCAATTTAAAATTCAAACAATAATGTTGAAAAGTTTGTTGTAGTTAACTCAAAATATATATTACCATAGGAGATATTGTCAGTATGATGAATTCACTTATTTTGTAGCAAATATGGTATATGCATTTAAAGTATATTAACCAAGAAAATCTTCAGAGTATTTCGTATTTGAGTGTTCAAATTTAACTCAAAATTTTATTTAGATTTAATTTTTTAAAAATATTTTTAAATAGTTAGTAGTAATCCTATAATGGAATAAATTTAAGTTAAAACATATCATAAATCTTTATATTCTTTGTAAAATCGAAATTTATTTATACTTGTATTTTTAAGAATTTAGTTTCTTTACTTTCTACATTTCAAAATTTAAATTCAATTATTAATACTGTTAAAATTATTTTCTTAAATTCAGGATCATTATTGTCATTTTTTTAGTTACATTTCCACTAAGTGAATTTTCTTTTATTTGAAAAAATACCACACTAATAAATTTAATAATGTTAATAATCGAACTTAAATTTTAAAATTTAAAAAGTAAAAAAATTAAATTCTTAAAAATAAAAATATAAAATTTCAATGTCAAATTTATAAAGAGTATAGAAACCCACGAGCAATGTTGGGTGCCAAAAGGCAAGTGAACAAAGATATAAAGAATATTTATCAGTGTGATGGAAATGAAAGGGGTAAAAATGCCTTCCAAAATTTCCCCTTTAATCCCCCCACCCCCAACTTCAAATTCGATTGGCCTTAGTCAAATCACACTTAATAATTGAAATTGACTTATTAGGATGTGTGGTGGAAGGAATTGAGGAAAAAAACAAAACCATTTTTGAAGATTGTTGAAATTTCCACCGTTGGTGAATGCTTTGCTGATTCATAATTCAGACCCGTAAATGCTGGGTTTAATTATGGAACCAATCTACCAACTAGGCGTTTGCGAGAATTTTGTATCTTTGGTACAGAAATTCAAAACACATCATGCATAATTAGAAGTATCTATGAATTCAATCATATATGGGTAAAATAATTATTCAATTCTTAGTCTGAATTATTCCGATTCATAACTTGTTTATGATGTAATAGTTTAATTTTTTGTTTTTGTTTTTAATTTATAATATAGTAATAGTTTAATTCTATAAGTGTGATCATATATTTGTATTTTGATTATACAATACTTGCGAACATTAAAAAAAAAATTTATAAAAGAGCTATGGCACCGATCTCTATTCATTTGAAAATAATATTTTTCCGTTTTTATTTACATTTAGTCTCGTCTAATTTCAAAAATAAAATCCAATTGATAATATAATTAAGGCTTAAATAAAATTTGCCCCTCTAATAATACCGATTTGCTCACTTAGATACCTACACTTTCTTTTTTGTTAAAAAAATATACCTAAACTATCAATTTTACCTAATTTTATATCAAAATACTATACCAAGTGATCAAAACATAACGCGTGCACTTTTGAGATAAAATGAAACAAAATTAAAAATTCAAATACTACTTTTAACCAAAAAAAGCCTTTAGTACTTAAGTGAGAAAAACAATATAATTCAAGAGCCAATTTTATAGTTAAGTAAGCCTATTATTAATGAACTATTATATTTGAATACAGATATTATTTAAAAATTAAAGTCTAATTGACAAAGCATATTTAAATTTAACAAAAAGTCAATTAACAATATTACCAATTGGACTTTTAACTTTTTAATCAGACAAATAGAGACTAAATTCCTGAAATTAAAAGAAAGAGGGACTGAATTTCAAAAGTCCGAATATAGGAACTTAAGGATAAAATTAGTCCTAAACGCTGTGGCTAGAGAGTAATGCAACACAACAAAAGGGTCAAGTACTTAATAGGAAAAAATACCAAGCAATGGAAACTAGAAAAAAAAAAGAGGTACCAAAGGGAAGTAAGCAAATTTGACACACAATGACATGTAATTGTCCTACATATGAGATATGATCATTATTATCTATTTTAAACAGGGCCCTATGACTATTTTCAGCCCATGAAAGAAAAAAGAATAGCCAAAAATCCAAAATTCCCAACTTGTTTAAAATACATGTGAATATTATAATGAAAACAAAAGGCAAATAAAAGTAAATGGTGAAAAGTAATGAACTTGAGATCAGAGATTTCATCAAGCACATACCCTTTTACCTGTGGATAAGGATTCGATCGATGTGACTGGTTCGGCTGGCTGCTCAAAGGTTGAGCAAGATTGAAGGAAACATGCCTCAAGTATGCAGAGCTTAATCATCGAATTTGAGAAGGAGAACAGAGCAAACCTGATGCATCTGCTCCAATCACAGCGAGATCACAGATTGTACACAATTGACCCTCCTGGGTAGGCACGAAGCGAGTAGTACAGTAAGGGCAAGATACATCTTTCTGTCCTCGGTAAATCGGGACGTAAGTTGCCCCGCATGTCACAAAAGGGTTCCTGAAATCGTAGTTTAACTGAGATGCATCTGTCATATTCCTCTCTGAAGCCTGGAGTACTTGCCTCGCTGCCTTTGAATGGTTCTCATTAGGGTTTGTTTCTAGAAGACGCCTGGCGAAGTTAGCGGCTGTAGCCAGGTTTTTTGCCTTGAAACAGATGGTCATTGCGTTTCGCAGAGCAAGTCTGAGATGAGGCATTTGAAGGTTGCAATGGGTGAAGTAGGCAGCAAGCTCCTGCTGGCGTACCGGATTGTCTTTCAATTCTCTACGCTTAAGCTCCATCTGCAGACCAAGAACATACTCCTTGGCGATGATAATTAACTCTTTGACTTCATCAACTTCCCTCCTTGACTCCACAACAATCAATGGAATTGTATGAAGAATGTTGAGGAAAAGCCGAAGAGCCTCGGTAAATTTTCCATCTGTTGTGGCCTTGTACCCAGCCTTCAGCTTTTCGTCCAGCTGAGAAAAGTTGAATACGAGAGCGGGTGGACCCCTCACATTAGGACTACCAGACTCACTCCATCCCCTCTCAACTGCCAAGGACACCACTGGCGCAGATGAAAATGCACGAAGATAGCTATGGCTGCCAGTGTGAAGATCGAGAAACATGGATTTTAAAGGAGTAAAGTTTCTTATTCCAAGTTGCCTGCTCAGCAAACGCATGGCTGTATCAAAATTGCCAGCGGCCGCATGATCAGCAGCAAGTGACGATCTCTGACTCCAAATTTGACTCACAGGCATGCCAGGAGTTGGTGCCACGAAAACAGAAGAACGAGCATTAACCCTTGGTGTCTCTACCTCAGGAGGGAGTTCCAAGTCTTCAAGGTCCCATCCACCCTCTTCATTGTCTTCAGCCACTTCCCCATCCTCCAAAATTGCAGTAACATCTCCGTTCTGCAAGCCATCAGAATCGACCATATCAAGATCTTCACCCCAATCACCATCTGCACCCTCCTCTTCTTCATCCGCCGCACCCCTGCCAGTACTATCGAATCCACCTTCAAATATACCTTTCATTACTCTCAGCAGGGGCCAATCACCACCACAAACAATGGGTGCCGGAGGCATCAATAAGGAAGGTTCTTTCCCTTCCGGAAAAGAAGGGACATCATCTCCCAACTCAGCAGCTAACCTTTCTGCAACATCATGTAGCCCATGGACTGATGCTGTAACATAAGCAAGAGGCAAATGACCAGCATTCTCCAAGATCTTTACACGTTCTTGGATATCACCAAGATACAAGGCATTGTGAAACTGGCCCATAACATCGTTCTTGACTTCTGCAATCTTCAGCATCTTGGACAGCTTTTCCAGGTTACCATTTATGAGATAAAGAAAAGACAACCTCTCAAAGTTCTTTGTCCTCTGGTAGGCATATTCAACTATACCTGCATTGCCTTGGCGAAGGGCTTCCACACCCAACCTATACCAGTGATCCTTGTCATCAATCTCCTTAGCTGATGCAACAGCAATTTGAATGTTCCCACTCTCTATAGCCAAGTTAAACCGAGTTTTCTCATCTTTGACAAAATGGAGAGCCACTTCAGGGAACCCCTTCTGTTGTAGATAAGCAATCACGGCCTCACCACAAAGCTGGGAGTTTCTTATCATGCTCATAACATGATCATACCTCTTCCGAAGCAGAGACAGCTTAAAAATGTATTCTGTAGCATCAATGACCAGCGTCTTGTTCTTCCCATCACGGTCCAGGCAAAATATTTTGTTTCCAGAAACCTTAGTTAGGTATATTGGAACATCAAGAGTTCGTATTATTCCACTATCTCCATTGGGTAGGCAGTATTTTATATGGTTTAGAGTGGTATAAATAAAAACGCCATTTTCATCCCAGGCTCCACTCTTAACTCGTATTGTCTCATGAAAAGTGCACTGGTGCACAAGTTTCTTGCTAGTAATGATAATGGAATGCTTGCTGAGCAAAGCGACACTCTCCATGTCACTAGACCAAACAACATACTTCACAAAAGGCGTTTGTAGATCACCAAGAACAAGTCTCTGCTGGAGATCAAATACAACCACTCTATCATCTGATCTACACAATAAATTACCTGTTCCAGCATAGAAAATTGCATCTGTAGGCACAGGAAGACCACTTTTTCTAACAACCTCATTTTTAAGATT
Source organism: Gossypium hirsutum (assembly GCF_007990345.1). Classification (NCBI taxonomy): domain Eukaryota; kingdom Viridiplantae; phylum Streptophyta; class Magnoliopsida; order Malvales; family Malvaceae; genus Gossypium; species Gossypium hirsutum. Next base: position 112,143,875 of record NC_053426.1, read on the forward strand.
CTTGATTAAGACTTGGTTGTTGCTTTTGTCAAGTACAGCAAAACGGTTCCGAGCCACAAATATAGCAGAACTACCAGGACCTCTCTTTGCCTCCTGCAAGTCACTCCTACCAATGCTGTCTTTTGGTATCTGATACAACTCATAAGTTCCTCCATCAACATCTGAGCAGATAAGGACGGCATTTTCTGTGGGACTATAAGAAAGAGTCCTTGGACATTGATTCAGGGTTGTGGAACCGGCCCGCCGGATAGGAACTATTTGTGTCTCTTTTTGTGTTGAAAAGTCATAATACCTTAAAAATCGATCCTTGGCATAAAACAGAGAATCCCCACTGACTGCAAAAGCAGGCCGTTCTCTCTCTAGCTTAAATACAATCATGCCACTGTCATGTCCAGCTGCCAAAAGATTAATCTCAGGATGGGCTGCAAGAATCCAGAACCTGTCATGTTCTCGACGGAAAGTTTGAAGTCCAGTTCGCTTTGTTGCATCCCACACTCGAATACTTTTATCCTCGGAATTGGATACAATGATGTCTTGTTTGGCATGGAACATGACACATGACACATTATTCATGTGTCCTCTCAAGGTATCCACTTCCCAAGCCTTGGTATCTGAAAAAACCCAAACAATTTACTCAATCCCACAACAATTCAAGAGTCTAAATTCCCTGCTGCAAAAAAAATTATCCACCTACTTTTAGCAGTTTGTATATACACAGCCAAGATCATAAAATAAAATGGAGTTGCGGTGGCAGGCTAAACTACCAGGGGTCACCATATCCAACTTACAGGAGGGGAAAGAAAGAGGAAAGTTCCTATAAAATTTTTAGTTATGAATAAAAATTACTTGCAAAAACTTTAATCAGTATATCTACCAAATGCAACATATAACGGAAGTGATAGAGTTCCTGTATTTACCATTCATACGCCACAATTTCACTTGGCGGTCATCAGCACCAGAGACTATCAAAGGTAAAGTCGGATGAAATGCAGCCCAATTTACTCCTCGGTCATGTCCTTCCAACACATACTTGACAACTGCATCAACACCACCAAAAAGATCTGTGTTCATCTGACTCAACCGTAAGATGTCATCTGCTGGGGAGGCACCCTTCTTTTTCAAGGAACTAACATCCCAAACTCGAACTGTCTGGTCAAGGGAGGCCGACACAACCAGGTCTTCTTTAGGATGGAATGAGGCGCACATAACATAGTGATTATGACCAGTCAACACAGAGATGCAAGTTCGAGACTGCCAGTTCCATATGCGAATGGTTTGATCATCACTGGCACTCACAATCCATGGATGTTCATGATGAAATTGCACAGTACGAATATAATCAAGATGTCCAAGAAGGGTAAAAAGACATCTATGCAACTTGTAGTTCCAGACCTTTATCTTGTAGTCATCCCCTGAAAAAATAAAAATATTAATATCATTTAAATTGCACAAGTACCTTTTGCACTGTAACAGAAAATCATAGCACAAATGGAAACTTTTGAGCTAATATCAAATTCAGACTTCCGTTGACCATGTTTAACAATTCTAGGAAATTTCAAATCATAAAACCTTATTAAATCAATTTGCGATTCCTTAATTCCAATGATATAATCACTAATAGGAGAGAAATGCAAATCTCAATGAAATTGTAAATAAAACTGTTATGAAATTTTAAACATTCCGATCTATATGACATACAAATTCTAGATATGCTCAATTATTTAACACCATTTTCCACTTATCTGTATTCAAGCATTATATTTAGGAATTTTCATCTTGAACCTTTATTTTATAGTAATTTACCCTAAAAAGGGCATCAAACAACACAAATTCAAAATTCTCCATTCAACAAACCATTGGCTTTATTACAAAGATTGCGACCTCCATATACAGTATATCCAAGGTTGTATTAATGGTTGGGCAGTTAGAGACTTCAGTCTTCCAGCTAGAATGACCAATAAGTTCAACCAGCTGTGCACTGCATTCGTGTGGAAAGGCAAGGAATGGAGTAACAAGGAAGGTGCGATGGGACATAGTTGCTATCCTAAAGGGAAGGTAGTTATGGGCTGAGAATTTTTAGGACTTGACTAGCTGCTTCTATCTTAAGGCACATCTGGTCTTATCTTTAGTTGCTATCCTAAAGGGAAGGTAGTTATGGGCTGAGAATTTTGAGGACTTGACTAGCTGCTTCTATCTTAAGGCACATCTGGTCTTATCTTTTGGAGGTCAGGCTCTCTTCAAGTGACATGGTTGTAAGACTACAACCACAAAAACAATAGTTTTTGGCAGATCTCGATACCAAATTCTTACATTCAGCATTGGACAATGCTCTTTCATTGAAGGTATAGTGCCAAGGCTTCAATTTCTACTGGTCTTGACTCAGGTATCTATACAAGAAGGTGAATGTCTAAACGGAAGTCCAAATACATGAAATCTCTATAGTAAATCAAAATCCAGCAACATCATACGCATCGGATTTCTCAAACGCCATACAGTTACATGAATAAAAAATAGCTCCAGAAACTAAAATAATTCAAGCTAATTAATAAGAAAAATCCACAATTTCACATTCAAATCCATAGATCATTAAAATAACCAACGAGATTTACGAAGCAGAGATAAAATTGAGGCGGTAAGGAAAAGAAATCCAAACCTCCAGAGACAAACAAAGGCTGAGACATGTGAAAATGAACGCCACGAACAGGGCCATCGTGTTCGTCAAATCGATCAATCAAAGTCCCCATTCGATAGTCCCATAACTGGATAACGCCGCTGTGGAGACTAGCTAAGATCCATGGCCTCTTAGTATGGAAACTTAGTCCCTTCACTCTATTGCTCTTCGTCTCAAACTTTGTCAACATTTTTTATCTTTATCTCCAACGTTTAATACGCTGCAAAATCAAATCAAATTCAATGTCTACGTTAAGTAAATGCGCAACCAGACGGGGAGAATCCGGTTTTAAAATTAAACAAAAAAAGAGAGAAGAATTTACCTCAGATCTGATCCAGCATTTAAAATTAAGAACAAAAATGAGAAGAAATTGAATTTGGGTTTAAATGAAAGGAAAACAGAGAGTTTTTGATCCTCTCTTTAAGAAATTTTGATTTTAAGATCTGAGCCTGGAAATCTAGGAATTTTATTATTTTTGTACAGCCTATCTTAAAGCCCCTTACGACGACGTTTCCGTTACGGTAAATAAGAAATGTTTTAGTTAAGGATGGCGATTGATAGCACATCACATATTAATGAATAAAATTGTAATTATTATGTTAGTAATTAATTAGAATGAATTTTAATATTTTAGACATGTTTAGATAATTATTAAGGGTGAGCAAAATTTAATTTGTCACCAAAAATGTTATGTCTATGTTGTTTAGATCAAATAATAAATCGTGGAGCAATTTAAATAAAAAAAATTTTACCAAAATTCAACCATCATGTTCCATTTGTGATGACTAAAATCACATCTTATTATCACTCTACTTGAGCCCATAACGATAAACTATTTGGCCATTTGCCATTATCCTCCCTCATATAAGATTTCAACACATGACACCTCAAAATCAGGATTAAAGATATATAAAGCTAAAGAATACAGACGATACAATCTCTCACTCTCTCCTCTCCTCAACCACCTTAAATGGCGACTCTCTGTTTTGTAACAAATAAGGTGAACCGTGCTTCCTCATTGTTATCTTCATATCGTTCAATTAACCCATCAACAATAAAAATTATTTTTTTTTAATTTTACTTTAATCGAATTGAGTTATTCAATTTTGAATCAACTAAAACAAGTAATTTAAATTTCTAAGTTTAAGTTGAGTTGAATTTTACAACTCAAATAAACAAATTGATATAAATACCCTTTAGGTCATTGCCATTTTAAAAAACGAGCAAATAGGTCCCTCTAATACAAAATTTCAAAATAATTTTCAAAATTTTAAAATATTTATTAACTTTGTTCGAATTTTTATAAAAAAAATTCATTAAAAAAAGTGATATAACTCTTTCTTAAAAATTAATGGTTAAATTCGAACCTTTTAAAAAATTAAGGGTAAAATTGAACTAAATGCATGAAATTATATGCTCGAATAGTAGTAGAGTAATGTATGACAAATAAATTGTATCTAAAATAAAACCTCATGGTGGGGATTATGTTGAGCCTCCAATCACTTGTGTGTGGTGTCTTTGATGGTTTATTTTTTTCGAGTTAGTGAAGATTTACATTCTCAAGTCATTAGTTTTCTATTTTATTTACATTTGATTCGAAAAGTTTTTTTTCCCGATGGTTTGATCTTTGATTAGGTGGTTATATAATTACTTTCAACGATAGTACGCGACAACTTAAGTATCAAATTAAATATTAAAACTAAAATTAAGTACTTAATTGAAAAAAAAATTATTTATTAAATTTAAAAACTTAAGTACCGAAGTGAATATTGAAAAAAAAATTTAATTACTAACCTTAACATTAAATTCTACCCTCACTCCCTATATTTTTCGATTTCTTAAATTTATTGTGTTTTTCTTATAATTTTTAAAAATTAATCTCATTGCTTGCCGAAATTTAAAATTAAAGTTCAAATAATAACATTATTATTTTTCTTTTGGCTGGGATGGGGAATGGGTTGTCAACAACTTGAATCTTGAATCTAGCGTCAACGAGGATCTAAAATCATCTCAATTTTTTTACCATTACACTAATGATTCAGTGGACAATAATACAATTAATTGAATTTCATTTAATTTGAACATTTTAATAATTAGATTTTAATTTTTAAATAAAACCTTTTAATATAAAAACATAAATGTTTAAATTTAATGAAAATTTCGTATTATCATTTCAACTTTATTTCTTAATTTAAAAAGTAAAATAATTACATTATTTGAATAAAAACAAATGCATTAAAATTTAAATGTTAGAATAGTGAGAATTTTTAACTTCATTAGCCACATCAATTTACATTATTTAAAAAAAATTTAAAAATAAATAATATATGCTGTAAATTCTCAATCCTCCTTATGAAATTAATAATTTCCACCATTAATATACTAAATAACCATACTTTTCAAAATAAAAATGTATAAAGAAAATAGAAAAAAATTAATATCATAATTTATTATTATATCAATTAAAATTATGTTTAATGGACGAAAAACATTAATTTTATGTGATTAATTATCTTTAATTATTCACTATCAAAATTGATAAATTATTAAAAATTTTAAATCTATTAAAAATAATATTTTCAATGATTTAATTTTTACACATGTTTTACAATCTAAAATAAAAACAATTCAATAAATTTTTTTTGTGTTGAAAATGATAGATAAATAAAAATTATTATCTCTTAATGAAAAATATTTTCAATTACTTTAATTTAATTTTATTTATTTTAATATTATATATTTTTTAAAAATTTTAGATTTAAAATTTAATTTTAACTTAAAATAAAGTGAAATGTGTAAAAATTAAAAATATAATATAAATATATTTATCAAAAAATCTAATTATATTTTTTATAATTATCAAGCAAATTTTATAACTTCAATTTAATACTTACACTCAAAAAGTGCCCTTTTACCGCACAAAAACGGCACCGTAAGATAGGTTGAAGAAACAATAATAAAATTCCAAGATTTCTAGGCTCAGATCTTAAATAAAAATTTCATAAAGAGAGGATCCAAAACTCTCTGTTTTCTTTTCATTTAAACCCAAATTCAATTTCTTCTCATTTCTTGTTCTTAATTTTAGATGCTGTATCAGATCTGAGGTAAATTCTTCTCATTTTCTTCGTTCAATTTTCAAATCGGATTCTGGCCGTTTGGTTACGCATATACTTACGTTGAATTTGATTTGATATTGCAGAGAATTAGAAGTTGGAGAGAAAGGAACAAAAATGTTGACGAAGTTTGAGACGAAGAGTAATAGAGTGAAGGGACTAAGTTTCCACACCAAGAGGCCGTGGATCTTAGCTAGTCTTCACAGTGGCGTTATTCAGTTATGGGACTATCGAATGGGGACTTTGATTGATCGATTTGACGAACACGATGGCCCTGTTCGTGGTGTCCATTTTCACATGTCTCAACCTTTGTTTGTCTCTGGAGGTTCGGATTTCGTTTCCTTTTCGCCTCAATTTTATTTCTTAATGAATCTCGTTAATTATTTTAGTGATCTATGGATTTGAATGTGAAATTGTGGAATTTGCTTATTAATTAGTTTGAATTAGTTTAGTTTCTGGAGCTATTTTTTATTCATGTAACTATGGCATTTGAGAAATCCAATGCGTATGATGTTGCTGGATCTAGATTTATTATAGAGATTTCATGTATTTGGACTTTCGTTTAGATCTTCACCTTCTTGATATGGATAGCTGACTCAAGGCCAGTAGAAATTCAAGGCCGTAGAAATTCAAGGCCTGGTGACTATACCTTCAATGCAAGAACATTGTCCAATGCTGAATGTAAGAATTTGGGATCGAGATCTGCCTAAAACTATTGTTTCTAAGGTTGTAAACTTACAACCATGTCACTCGGAGAGAGCCTGAGCTGCTGGCCTGCAAAAGATAAGGCCAGATGTGCCTTAAGATAGAAGCACCTAGTCAAGTCCTCAAAATTTTCTGCCCAAAACTACCTTCCCTTTAGGATAGTAACTATGTCCCATCCCACCCTGCCTTCCTTCGTGCTATTTTATTTGCATTTCCACATGAATGCAATGTGAAGCCGGTTGAACTTATTGTCCATTCTAGCTGGAAGACCGAAGTCTTGAACTGCCCAACAGTTACAACCTTTCATATACCATATAAGAGGGTCACAATCTTTGTAATAAAACCAGTTGAATGGATAAATTTGAATTTGTTTAGTTTAATGCTTTTTTAGGGTAAATTGTTCTAGATGAAGATTCCTAAATATAAAGCTTTAATACAAGTGAGTGGAAAATGGAGTTAAATATTTGAGCATATTTAGAATTTGTAATAGACTGGAATTTATAAATTTTTTTAACAGTTTATTTACCATTTTATTGGGATTTGCATTTCACTCCTATTAGTGATTATATCATTAGAATTAATGAATAAAAAATTGATTTAATAAGGTTTATGATTTGAAATTTCCTAGACTTGTTCAACATAGGCAATAGAGGTCTGAATTTGAGATTAGCTTAAAAATCTCCATTTGTGCTATGATTTTCTGTTACAGAGCATAAGGTACTTGTGCAATCCGAATGACATTAAACTTTTTTATTTTTTCAGGGGATGACTACAAGATAAAGGTCTGGAACTACAAGTTGCATAGATGTCTTTTTACCCTTCTTGGACATCTTGATTATATTCGTACTGTGCAATTTCATCATGAACATCCATGGATTGTGAGTGCCAGTGATGATCAAACCATTCGCATATGGAACTGGCAGTCTCGAACTTGCATCTCTGTGTTGACTGGTCATAATCACTATGTTATGTGCGCCTCATTCCATCCTAAAGAAGACCTGGTTGTGTCGGCCTCCCTTGACCAGACAGTTCGAGTTTGGGATGTTAGTTCCTTGAAAAAGAAGGGTGCCTCCCCAGCAGATGACATCTTACGGTTGAGTCAGATGAACACAGATCTTTTTGGTGGTGTTGATGCAGTTGTCAAGTATGTGTTGGAAGGACATGACCGAGGAGTAAATTGGGCTGCATTTCATCCGACTTTACCTTTGATAGTCTCTGGTGCTGATGACCGCCAAGTGAAATTGTGGCGTATGAATGGTAAATACAGGAACTCTATCACTTCCGTTATATGTTGCATTTGGTAGATATACTGATTAAAGTTTTTGCAAGTAATTTTTATTCATAACTAAAAATTTTATAGGAACTTTCCTCTTTCTTTCCCCTCCTGTAAGTTGGATATGGTGACCCCTGGTAGTTTAGCCTGCCACCGCAACTCCATTTTATTTTATGATCTTGGCTGTGTATATACAAACTGCTAAAAGTAGGTGGATAATTTTTTTTGCAGCAGGGAATTTAGACTCTTGAATTGTTGTGGGATTGAGTAAATTGTTTGGGTTTTTTCAGATACCAAGGCTTGGGAAGTGGATACCTTGAGAGGACACATGAATAATGTGTCATGTGTCATGTTCCATGCCAAGCAAGACATCATTGTATCCAATTCCGAGGATAAAAGTATTCGAGTGTGGGATGCAACAAAGCGAACTGGACTTCAAACTTTCCGTCGAGAACATGACAGGTTCTGGATTCTTGCAGCCCATCCTGAGATTAATCTTTTGGCAGCTGGACATGACAGTGGCATGATTGTATTTAAGCTAGAGAGAGAACGGCCTGCTTTTGCAGTCAGTGGGGATTCTCTGTTTTATGCCAAGGATCGATTCTTAAGGTGTTATGACTTTTCAACACAAAAAGAGACACAAATAGTTCCTATCCGGCGGCCCGGCTCCACAACCCTGAATCAATGTCCAAGTACTCTTTCTTATAGTCCCACAGAAAATGCCGTTCTTATCTGCTCAGATGTTGATGGAGGAACTTATGAGTTGTATCAGATACCAAAAGACAGCATTGGTAGGAATGACTTGCAGGAGGCAAAGAGAGGTCCTGGTAGTTCTGCTATATTTGTGGCTCGGAACCGTTTTGCTGTACTCGACAAAAGCAACAACCAAGTCTTAATCAAGAATCTTAAAAATGAGGTTGTTAAAAAAAGTGGTCTTCCGGTGCCTACAGATGCAATTTTCTATGCTGGAACAGGTAATTTATTGTGTAGATCAGATGATAGAGTGGTTGTATTTGATCTCCAGCAGAGACTTGTTCTTGGTGATCTACAAACGCCTTTTGTGAAGTATGTTGTTTGGTCTAGTGACATGGAGAGTGTCGCTTTGCTCAGCAAGCATTCCATTATCATTACTAGCAAGAAACTTGTGCACCAGTGCACTTTTCATGAGACGATACGAGTTAAGAGTGGAGCCTGGGATGAAAATGGCGTTTTTATTTACACCACTCTAAACCATATAAAATACTGCCTACCCAATGGAGATAGTGGAATAATTCGAACACTTGATGTTCCAATATACCTAACTAAGGTTTCTGGAAACAAAATATTTTGCCTGGACCGTGATGGGAAGAACAAGACGCTGGTCATTGATGCTACAGAATACATTTTCAAGCTGTCTCTGCTTCGTAAGAGGTATGATCATGTTATGAGCATGATAAGAAACTCCCAGCTTTGTGGTGAGGCCGTGATTGCTTATCTACAACAGAAGGGGTTCCCTGAAGTGGCCCTCCATTTTGTCAAAGATGAGAAAACTCGGTTTAACTTGGCTATAGAGAGTGGGAACATTCAAATTGCTGTTGCATCTGCTAAGGAGATTGATGACAAGGATCATTGGTATAGGTTGGGTGTGGAAGCCCTTCGCCAAGGCAATGCAGGTATAGTTGAATATGCCTACCAGAGGACAAAGAACTTTGAGAGGTTGTCGTTTCTTTATCTCATAAATGGTAACCTGGAAAAGCTGTCCAAGATGCTGAAGATTGCAGAAGTCAAGAACGATATTATGGGCCAGTTTCACAATGCTTTGTATCTTGGTGATATTCAAGAACGTGTAAAGATCTTGGAGAATGCTGGTCATTTGCCTCTTGCTTATGTTACAGCATCAGTCCATGGGCTAGACGATGTTGCGGAGAGGTTAGCTGCTGAGTTGGGAGATGATGTCCCTTCTTTGCCGGAAGGGAAAAAACCTTCCTTATTGATGCCTCCGGCACCCGTTATTTGTGGTGGTGATTGGCCCCTGTTGAGAGTAATGAAAGGTATATTTGAAGGTGGATTCGATAGTACTGGCAGGGGTGCAGTGGATGAAGAGGAGGAGGGTGCAGATGGTGATTGGGGTGAAGATCTTGATATGGTCGATGCTGATGGCTTGCAGAACGGAGATGTTACTACAATTTTGGAGGATGGGGAAGTGGCTGAAGACAATGAAGAGGGTGGGTGGGACCTTGAAGACTTGGAACTCCCTCCTGAGGTAGAGACACCAAGGGTTAATGCTCGTTCTTCTGTTTTCGTGGCACCAACTCCTGGTATGCCTGTGAGTCAAATTTGGAGTCAGAGATCGTCACTTGCTGCTGATCATGCGGCTGCTGGCAATTTTGATACAGCCATGCGTTTGCTGAGCAGGCAACTTGGAATAAGAAACATTGCTCCTTTAAAATCCATGTTTCTCGATCTTCACACTGGCAGCCATAGCTATCTTCGTGCATTTTCATCTGCGCCAGTAGTGTCCTTGGCAGTTGAGAGGGGATGGAGTGAGTCTGCTAGCCCTAATGTGAGGGGTCCACCCTCTCTCGTATTCAACTTTTCTCAGCTGGACGAAAAGCTGAAGGCTGGGTACAAGGCCACAACAGATGGAAAGTTTACTGAGGCTCTTCGGCTTTTCCTCAGCATTCTTCATACAATTCCATTGATTGTTGTGGAGTCAAGGAGGGAAGTTGATGAAGTCAAAGAGTTAATTATCATCGCCAAGGAGTATGTTCTTGGTCTGCAGATGGAGCTTAAGCGTAGAGAATTGAAAGACAATCCGGTACGCCAGCAGGAGCTTGCTGCCTACTTCACCCATTGCAACCTTCAAATGCCTCATCTCAGACTTGCTCTGCGAAACGCAATGACCATCTGTTGCAAGGCAAAAAACCTGGCTACAGCTGCTAACTTTGCCAGGCGTCTTCTAGAAACAAACCCTAACGAGAACCATTCAAAGGCAGCGAGGCAAGTACTCCAAGTTTCAGAGAGGAATATGACAGATGCATCTGAGTTAAACTATGATTTCAGGAACCCTTTTGTGACATGCGGGGCAACTTACGTCCCGATTTACCGAGGACAGAAAGATTTATCTTGCCCTTACTGTACTACTCGCTTCGTGCCTACCCAGGAGGGTCAATTGTGTACAATCTGTGATCTCGCAGTCATCGGAGCAGACGCATCAGGTTTGCTCTGTTCTCCTTCTCAAATTCGATAATTTTGAACTACATAATCGAGGCTTGTTTCTTTAATCTTGCTCAACCTTTGAGCAACTGCCGTACCAGTCACGTCGGTAGTCAGAGGGCCCTTGTTTAAAATAGATAATGTTCATATCTCATATATAGGACAATTACATGTTAATGTGTGTCAAATTTGCTCACTTCTCTTTGATACCTTTTTTTTTTCTTTTTTTCAAGGTTCCCATTGCTTGGTATTTTTTTCCTATTGAAGTACCTGAACCTTTTGTTGTGTTGCATTGCACTCTACCCACAACATTTAGGACTAATTATGTCCTTAGTGCCTGTACTTTTTGGACTTTTGAATCAGTTTCTCTATTTTTAATTTCAGGAATTTTGTCCATTTATTTGTTTGTGTGATTTAAAAATTAAAATCCAATTGGTAATATTCTTGTTTTTCCCTTTGCAGTATCATTTGAACTTTAATTTTTAAACCATGTCCATATTCAAATTAAACGGAAGTTCATTAATAATATTATCAATTGGATTTTAATTTTGAATTCAAACAAGTAGAGAGACTAAATTTTTGGAAATAAAAACGGAGAAATTAAATTAGTTCATTTATTTAAATATGACTATTATTTTAAATTGGTCCTCAAATTTTAGAACACTCTAATTACATTCTTAAAATATTGATTTTATATCAGATCTTATGTGATATGATTTAAAATGAAAAGTTAAAAAAAATATTATAATGATAGATGTTGGAAAAATTTGTTTTGAAGTTTCCAAAGTTTTTGATAGGATTATTAATGAATTTCTGTTTAATTTATAAAGAGTCATTTTAACCTTTTAATTTTTCTATTGTGATTTGACCAAGGCCAATGGAATTTTATGTTTGCAATCTTGTTCAAAGCTTAAATTTATTCCTTTCTAGTATTACTATTTAAAAATATTTGTAAAATTAAGTTTGGATAAAAAATTTGAGTTAAGTTGATTAATACTCAAAAGTTCATTTAACTTAAATGGTTTAAATATTCCAAAGTTCCTTGTATTTTTATAAAATTTAAAATTTAATCTTTATATTTTAATTTGAAACATTGGGCTCTATCATATTTAAGTCAACTTAAATAAATAAATAAATACACACATAACTTTAAATAAATAAACAAGCAAAAAATTAAAAATTTTAATGAATTTGAATAAAACACAAACAAATTTAAAAGTAAATAAACGAATATGAACATAAATTTATTCGTTCAAATTCAGTCTATTTATAACCTTAACGATAAAACAAGCCACATCCAGCTCAGTTTCTAATTTCTTGAACAAATGATTACATCAATTAAATTAGATTAAGATTTTACAGTTACAATTTGCTGTTGAAAATTTAAAAATATAAAATCTGTAACAGCAGCCTCTTAGAGGCATTAATGAAAAGAATCATATAAGCAGCCAATATTAAAGCACAGGCTGAGATTGCAGTGATTCAATGTCTTTGCAAATGGTATACTAAGCAACTTTTAGCATCTCGGGTTTATAATCGTTCGATTCTTCAGAATAAAGCATGCCGGTAGGTGAAAGGAGGCGTTGTAGACAAAGAAAAAACCGAGCCTGGAAAACAAAAATAAAAGGAAGTCAGTGCTCGAGTCGGTTTGAGTACCGTACCATATCCATCATCGAGAGCCGAGTATATTGGTTTTTACCCATTGAAATCCTACGAGGGCATACCAGCAGCCCGGCAAACCGAATCCACCACTGCTCACCAGCTGACACCGAGAGAAACATTAGAATTTCCGAGTATGTGGAACTGAGTGTACGGAGATAGATCCTTACCAGTAGTACAATAGCACCCAACGTGAAGCATCCACTCATCATTAAGCTAACGAATTTAAGATCATGCCCTGCCTGCAATGGACGCGAGAGAGAACATAGTCGGCACTGAAGTTATATCGTGAAGTTTGAGCCAAGTCATTTTGTCGAATAAAACCGGGTTTAAGATACATACCAACAATGTTCCTTCAAGGGCGAGAGCAGCTGGTGTCACGGCTAGTGAGATAAAGTACGGTGCCAACACTTTGTGCATCTGCAATTAAAAGCATTCATTGTCTTTAACAAAAAGTCGGAATTGCAGGGGACGTAATCTCCTCCTCATGTCCGGGTAACTGAGATAGAGACGGAGCAATTCCTCTCGGGATCCATAGGACAACTTATACACGATGATGACTTGTATAACAAGGAATATAAACTCAAAAAATGCAAAGACTAACCTCGTCTATGACCTTCTGGTCGGGTGTGAAGATATTGGGAAATAACCAAGGAACTGCTGTTCCGACTATACCCAATATCAGTCCAAGGATAGCTCCGATGATGATAAGTGACTTTAGCAGCATTCGAGCCTGATGAACAATACGAACTTGGTTAATATCGAGTGAACAAAAGTTTATGCAATTCTTCGATAATCACCAACAACAGATATGAATACTTCCATAAACAAAAACCGGAATTGATACCTTTGACAAATTTCTATTGATTCCATATAGCAATTCTGGCATAAACGACTGTGCGGTTTGGGATAGAGGCTCGCCCCATACGGTCCACATCCAATAGGTTTGGATCATGACCTAGAGTGAAGCACGGACTCATAACGTTAAGACTGATAAGTTTTAACATTGGAGAGAAAGAAAGAGAGTTCGATAACCTGATGAGCAGCCACCGTGTACGTGCCCATATTCGTCGCAAAATAGATGATGAGTGCATAGAAAGCAACCTAAAACAATGGAAAGGTCTTCAGATGAACAGCGGGGCGACAAGTCCGAAATCATCAAGTCATCGAAACAAAATAATGTAAAATGCATCTCACCTTTGCCATCATCGTTATGAAAACCGGGGCAGAGATTGCGAAAATCGTCCTAAGGTCATCGAGGGACGGAACCGAGATTGCAAATGCATTAAATCCTTTCTTGTTTAAAGAATCAATCATCATGTAACCAGCAACAACCTGGGAAGTTGACTTGGTTAGCAAGCAACAAGATTCGAGTAACCAGAAATTCGAAAGGAGAATATTGAGATACTATGGAGATGATTAAATTACGAAAGATAAAAGTAAAAAGACCTCTTCAGTCCCTTTCAATTTCGAAATGGAGCAATTAGTCCCTCTAAATAAATCAGAGCAATCGTTGTCAATAAGCAACTAAGGACAATTAATCATTACATTAATGTTTTCTGTCAATTGTACATGATTAATATAATAACAAATTTGATCCTAATACAATAAATTCATCCTGCAACATTTATGTAAATGTTGTGGCTAAATTTGTTGAATTTTTTAGAATAAGGCCAAAATGACAACATATAAACATATTGAAGGCTACATTTGTTATTATACCAATCAAAATTATATACAATCCAATCAAAATTATATACAATTGATGGACCACATTAAAGCCGTGATTAATTGTCATTAGTTGCTTACTTTTCGAAATTGATAAGGATTAAATTGCTCCGATTTTTTTGAGAGAGACTAATTTGCTCGATTTTAAAATAGAAAGGAATTGGAGAGATCTTTTTACCGAAGATAAATGCGGAAATGTTGGATGACTATACTTGTGACACCATTGTTGCCCAAGCAGCACCAGCTATGCCATAGCCTAAGAAGCTGCAAAGTACTATATCTCCAACTCCATTTATAGCACTAGCAATACCTAAGGCCTTCAAAGGTCCCCAAGAATCTTTCATGCCGAGACTGTGTGACGAAAAACCGAGAAAACCGACCATAAAACATACATATAAAAATCCGAACACAAGTAAAGATGCCGTCGTAGAAACTTCATTCGAGGCCAAACGGCATAACACGATTGCAAATTAACCTACCTTGCACTTTGAGCAACCCAGCCGACAATAACCGCCGGCCATGCCAAGCCACGAATCTATAATCGGAAAACGTTTAGATGCCGTTAAGGATAAAGGAAATACGATAAGCATTAAGCAACGGAGCGGATGATACCGTAAACTGTTTCAAACGATTAACAAGAAGAAACGAAACAGAACGTTAAGTTATAGAACCGAACCTGAACGTATGTGTTTGCTGCCGGTACGATATGTACATTATTCGGCCCCGTAAATGCTGGAAAACAAAAGCATGAGAAATTAAACAGCCTATTTGGAATTCATTGAAGATCATTGTTAGCAAATGCGAAACGAAGCAGGCTGAGACTGAATACCGAAAAATGGCTAAACTGGAACATCGAAACACGTAGGAGAAAACAAGCATAAGGCATGAGGTTATGTTGATTACCTGTTAGTGCCCATGAACCAAAAAATTTTGTGAAGAAAAGCATTAATAACCCACCAGCCAAACCAACAAAAAGTAAGACAGATATTTGGTGCTGCACTTCTTTTTTATCCTGCAATATGGTGTCTAGTTCAGTGCAATATATATATGTATATATATCTCTAAGCTAAATCAATTGCATAAATGACAAAATCAACATAAGAACTATAGTAGATAAAAAAAAACACTCCATTTAATGAATTCAGATCTCTGAAATATGGTAAGAAGACCTCTTTGTTTTCTCTTAAATTCGATATTGAATAAATTGGTTGCTCTCAAATTTGTTAAATTTGGATCGAATTGACATAATGTGTAAATGTTAGAACTAATTTTGTTAAACCATGACCAAATTGATAGAATAAGTAAAAATTTGAGAGCTAAATTTATCATTATACTAATAAAAAATGTGTATATTGAAAAAAAAAATCAATGATTAATTGTTTAGTTGTTTCATTTTTGAAATCGATTTTTAGAGAGATTAATTTATTTATTATTAAAATTGTGATATAGCTGCAAATAGTTTAGTCATATATACATACGTGCATACATATCATCCGTTGAAAACACTGACCTCTCTAGCAAGGGAAGTGGCAACCATATTGGAAGTAGCAACAGAAAGGAACATAAAAACATAGCTCATATAATCACAAAGAACTGTTCCAGGCCCTGTAAAAAAAAACCAATTCAGACCCAGCTAATTTAATAGAAAAGAGTCAACGAATACCCAAAATCAAGTCTTCTTGTTTTTTACCTAAAGCAGCAAGCTCAATGGAGCTTCCTTGACCAATAACTGCAGTATCAATTAAACTCATCAATGGTCCACAAATCCAAAGACCAGTTGCAGGTCCCGTAAACATCATTATCTCCTTAATTTGACTCCATAAACTCTGGGTTCCCAACATTTTATCATCTTCCCGTTCATTTACTCGGTCGCACAACGAAAACCCACCATTTTGTGCTGTGATTTCAGTGTCGAAATGGGATAGTTCTTGGCTAGAAACAATACAGTTCTTGATAAAACGATGGTCTTTAGAAAGGAACCGAGAGAAACCGAGGTGTGGCAATGGTGGCTTAGTTGAAAACGTTGAAGAGTGGTAAAAAGATAATGATTTAAGGTTTGGGTTTCTCAATGGAGGATAAAAGAGAGGTGTAGCTTGCATATTTTCTCAGCAAAAATGGAATTTTCTTTGTTCTTTTACAGTTATGAACTTGCCGGCGTTTGGGACAAAGAATGAACAGTGGAAAGGTTTTTTGTGTGTGTTGTGTTTCTGGTCTGGTGTTGTTGGCTGCCTTTAATTTCCTTTTTTATTGCAGTGTGCCCCAATGAAGATCCCTCCAATTTTTGGAAAATCTTGTTTTCAGCCAATGGTATCGTAGATCTTGTCTGGTCCCTCCATCCATGTCTGCAAATTGCAGTTTTACTTTTAGATAACGTTTAATTGCAAAACTGGTCCCTACATTATACCTTTTTCACTTACGTGCCTATAGTTTTTTTGGTAAAAGGTGGTACCTAAAGTATCAACTTTGTCGTATTTTTTTCCAAGAAAAGCGTATACTATTGATCGGTATTTTGAAAGTAAAATGAGATGAAATTGATGGTTTAGCACCATTTTTTACAAAAAAAAAAGAAATCTATAAGTACCTAGTTGAGAAAAATGATATAGATGGAGGACCATTTTGTATTTAATCCTTTTAAATAAACCACTCTCTCCACGTTTTTGTAACTTGCATATTGATTTTTTTAAGCTGAATTACAGATTGATTCGTATCCACAAAGAGCGGATAAAATATAAAGGCTAAATTATTGAAAGAACCTTGAACTAGTTTACTTTTGTTAAATAAGTCCCTTTACTTTTCGTTGAGCCAAATCAATCCCTTTATTATATAAAGGCTAAACTATTAAAAGAGTAGACAGAGTTTTTATTCTATCTTGATGAAAATTTAATTTAAGATATTAATTTTCAATTTTAAGTATTTTATATATTCATTATTCGAATCTCCTTTAGATTTAAATATTGGACAATCCATTCCCCATCCTCTCTTTACAAAAACCAAGGAAAAAAATAACGGTATTATTAATTAAAATTAAGTTTGTAAATCAATATTAAAATTTTGAACTCAAAAGATGAAAGATTAAAATTTAAAGTTTTGAAAAGTATAGGGACCTGAGAAAAAATAGACGTTTACGGGTAGTGCAGATGCAATAATGTGGTTAGCACATTGACAAGTTGCATTACATTCATAACAAGCTGTATTTTTTATTCTATTCGGTGGAATTTTTTTCAATTTTCCAAATAATTCATGATTTTTAAATTCGATTAAATTCTATTCTATTTTTTTCATATTATTTTTGGATTTATTTTTATTGTTTTTTTATTATTATTTAGTAAATTTTCAAAAAGAAAACCATAAATATTTCTAAACTAAAAACTTTTAATTACAGAAACTACATTTAATAAATTTTATATAAAAATTTAAGCTATTTTCATTTTCACCATTTTAATTATAAAATATTTATTTTTATATTGTAAAAAATAAAATTAATTATGAATTAAATAAAAATAGAATTCAGATTTTTCACATTTTGATTTTGGTCAAAAGCTTTACCTATTATTTTGTAGAATTGATTATAAATAAAAATTTGAAAAAAAATATTATATATTTTTTTAATAAAGTAGTTTTCAAATATATTTTTTATAAAATTTAATTGATTAAAATATTTAAAATAATTGAGGTGAAAGTTTCAAAAATTTGACCCAACTGTGACAGTTTTACCGAGACAGACGGTGTATAAGTAAACTACACTCTGATTGATCTAAAAAATTGATACACTAAGCAGCTTTTAGCTTCTCCGGTTTACAGTTGTTCGATTCTTCGTAGTGAAGTATGCCGGTAGGAGAAAGAAGGCGTTGCAAAGAGAGGAAAAACCGAGCCTAGAAAACGGAAAAAAGGAAGTCAGGGTTAAGTCAGTCCGAGTACCGTATCGTATGCATCATTGAGAACTGAGGATATTGATTTTTACCCATTGAAATCCTAGGAGTACATACCAGCAACCCGGCAAACCGTATCCTCCGCTGCTTACCAGCTGATACCAAGAAAAACATTAGAAATTTCCAAATATGCAGAACGGAGGGTACGGAGATATTACCAGTAGTACAACGGCACCCAACGAGAAGCATCCGCTCATTGATAAGCTTACAAATTTAAGGTCTCGTCCTGCCTGCAAATGAACAGATACTATGATATCGTAATATGATCTAGAATATAGTCGCCATTAACATTATATATACGGCGAACTTCTAGCCAAAGACTTATTTTCCGAACATACCAACAATGTTCCCTCAAGGCTATGAGTAGCCGGTGTCACGGCTAGCGCGACAAAATACGGTGCCAACACTTTGTGCATCTGCAATTAAAAGCATTTCTTCTTTTCAACTAAACGTTCTTGTATTCGAAGTAACAAAGAGTAGAGACAAAGTAATACCTCTCGGGATCAGTCCTTTCTTGGGACACATAGGAAAAATGAAAAGAATATAAAGAATGTTGTAAACTAGAAAAATGCAAGGACTAACCTCGTGTATGACCTTCCCATCGGATGTGAAGATATTGGGAAACAACCAAGGAACTGATGTTCCAACTATACCCAATAGCAGTCCGAGGCTAGCTCCAATGATGGCAAGTGATTTTAGCAGCATTCGAGCCTAGTGAATGTTATAAAGTTGGTTATTATCGAGCAAACAAAACTCACAACGGAAGCTGCATTCCACACATTCGTGATTGAATGAAAATCTATAACCACCGTATAAAGATATGGATAATTCACTAAACGAAAACCGGAATCCCATACCTTTGGTAAATTTTTGTTGATACCATAAAGCAATTCCGGCATAAATGACTGTGCGGTTTGGGATAAAGGCTCACCCCATACGGTGCACATACAATAGGTTTGGATCATGACCTAGAGTGAAGCACAGACTAGTAATATTAAGACCGATATGTTTTAACATCGGAAAGCAAAAAGAAATCAAAGCTAATAGAGAGTGTTCAGGAACCTGATGAGCGGCCCCCGTGTGTGTGCCCATATTTGTCACGAAATAGATAATGAGTGCGTAGAAAGCTACCTAAATAAATAAATAAATAAATAATCAAATTCGAGTATATAAAGCTTTAAAATAAAATGCATCCAAACCTTTGCCATCAGCATTATGAACACCGGGGCAGCAAGTCCGAAAATCGTTTGAAGGTCATCGAGGGACGGAATGGAGATGGTATATGCATTATATCCTTTCTTGTTTAAAGAGGTGATCATCATGTAACCAGCAACAACCTGGGAAGTTGACTTGGTTAGCAAGCAACGAGATTCAAGTTTCGAGCAATTCGAAACTAGAAGTTCGAGAAAGAATCTACAAGCACATAAAGGGTACAATAATGATGATTAAATTATGAAATGTAAACGCCGAAATGTTCAATGAATATACTTGTGACACCATTGTTGCCCAAGCAGCACCAGCTATGCCGTAGCCTAAGAAGCTGCAGAGTACTATATCCCCAATTCCGTTTACAGCACTAGCAACAGCCAAGGCCTTTAAAGGTCCCCAAGAATCTTTCATGCCGAGACTGTGTGACAAAAAATGAGAAATCGGAGTATAAAATACACGTATAAAAAATCTGAACACGAGCAAAAGATGCCATTGTAGAAACTTAGTAACAGCATAATACGATTGCAAATTAGTCTACCTTGCACTTTGAGCAACCCATCCAACAAGAACTGCAGGCCATGCCAAACCACGAATCTATCACCGGAAAAGATTTAAATGCGGTTAAGACTGAAGGAAATACGAGAAGAATTAAGCAACAGAGCAGACGATTCATAAACTGCCACAAATGATTAACAACAAGAAACATATAGCTGAATGCTTGGCAATGTTTTATAGAACAAGAACTTATGAAAACGAACCTGAACATACGTGTTTGCTGCTGGTACAATATGAGCATTATTCGGCCCCGTAAAAGCTGGAGATAAAAGCATGAGAAATTAAACAGCCAATTGGAACTCATTGAAGATCATTGTTAGCAAGAACGAAACAAAGCAAGCTGAATATCAAAAAATGGCTAAACCGGAACATCGAAACACGTAGGAGAAAACAAGCATAAGGCATGAGGCTATGCTGATTACCTGCTAGTGCCCATGAACCAAAAAGTTTAGTAAAGAAAAGCATGAATAAGCCACCAGTCAAACCAACAAAAAGTAAGACAGAAATCTGGTGCTGCACTTCATTTTTATCCTGCACCATGGAGTCTAGTTCAATACCAATATATATGTATATATATAGGATAAAAGTATCATGAAGGGTACTAAACTAGGAGTCAAATTGAATTTTGACTTCTTTACTAAAAAAAAGACAAATTAGTCCATGTATATTAAACTAAAGAGCAAACTAGTCATTATGTTAAAAATTTCATCGCTTTTTGCTGTTAAAAATTGATCTTTATACGTCAACATGAGATACACGTGGCATGCCACATGTCATTCTCTGATTATTCTGCCAGCTAACTCAGTTTTTAACAATACAAATAGATAAAATTTTTAACTTAAACTACTAATTTACTCTTTCATCTAACGCATAGAAATTAATTTACCCATTTTTTGAAGTAAAAGGAACAAAATACAATCTAACAACTAAGTGTTACATGGTAGCTTAGCTATAGAACAGAGGAAGATCATAAGCTATATCAGTTGCATAAATGGCAAAATCAACACAAGAACAACAGAAGATAAAACAAACACTCCAAAATACATGACAGAGCTGCAAATAGCTTGGTCATACACGCACACGCGCACATATATATATATATAAAAATGCAACTATTTATCAGGTGAAAACACTCACCTCTCTAGCAAGAGAAGTGGCAACCATATTGGAAGTAGCGACAGAAAGGAACATAAATACATAACTCATATAATCACATAGAACTGTTCCAGGCCCTGTAAAACTCCCAAACAACAACGATAAAAAAAACCCAATTCATCAGCTAACAGTCAAGTGAGAAATGAATACCCAAATGAAAGGAAAAAAGAAGGGTTTTTACCTAAAGCAGCAAGCTCAATGGAGCTTCCTTGACCAATAACCGCAGTATCAATTAAGCTCATCAATGGCCCACAAATCCAAAGACCAGTTGCAGGTCCCGTAAACATCGCTATCTCCTTAATTTGTCTCCATAAACTTTGGGTTCCCAACATTTTATCATCTTCTCCTTCATTTACTCGGTCGCACAACGAAAACCCACCATTTTGTGTTGTGATTTCAGTGTCGAGATGGGATAGTTCATGGCTAGAAACAATGCAGTTCTTGATGAAACGATGGACTTTAGAAGGGAAACGAGGGAAACCGAGATGTGGCAATGGCGGTTTGGTGGAAAACGTTGAAGAGTAGCGAAAATACAATGGTTTAAGGTTTGGGTTTTTCAATGGAGGATAAAAGAGAGGTGTAGCTTGCATATTTTTCTCAGCTAAAATGGAGTAGCAGAGAGTTCCGGCGTTGGGACAAAGAAAGAACAGTTGAAAAAGCTTTGTGTTGTGGTTGTTGGGGTGACTCCTTTTATTTTCTTTTTATTGCAATTTGGCCCAACAGAGATCCCCCAGTTTTTGGAACAATCTTGGAATCTACCAATGGTACCTCTTTTCATGACTTTGATGTAGAGACTGTTAAAGATCATGGTCTCTCTTTCCATATCTGGAAATTGCAGTTTTACCTATAAACAGACCTCTGCTTGTTTTGGTAAGTATTGTTTTATTAGATTAGTTTATATATTTTTATTTTAAAATTGGATTTAAAAATGTAAGTTAATTATTATTAATATTAATAAAATTTTTCATGTTAACTAAAATAAAAGTGAGTTTTTTTTTTTAAGTTACACTGATGAACTTAATATATATTTTGACAATATTAACCATTAAATTTAAATTTTAAAATTTTAAAAATAAATTAAATTTCAAAATGTGCATTAAAAAGTTGGTATAAATGTATTTGGATGTTAAATTAAAACTTATTTAGCAAAAAATATTAAGTGTAGTAGAGGACACAAAAATTAGTATTAATTCTGGAGAGTGCACACTAAAATTAGTATTAAAATTTACATACATATAATTGATTGAACCTTAATTTAGTTGACACCGTTGCGAGTGCAACAATTAGGAATCTTTAATTTAAGGATTTAAAAAATTATAAATAGCAGTAAGAATTGAATAAAAAAATAATTTACATACATAAATATAGGTGCAGTCCTTAATCTTCCAACTATGATTTGCTGTGGAAGAATGTCAAAATACATCAATGGCATGGCGGATTCCGAAATTAAGATGCTTTCATATCCTTCAATTCGAATCGTGTCAAGTCTTCGGAATACAGTATGCCGTTCGGAGAAAGAAGACGTTGAAGGGAAAGGAAAAACCGAGCCTGAAAAAAGTTCGAATCTTCAACATTTGAATCATCTGAAACAGGTGGCCTTAATACAAAATCTAAGAGAGGTTTAGTCTTTTTACCCATTGGAACCCCATAAGTGCAAACCAGCAGCTCGCCAAGCCACATCCAGTAGAAGTCAAAAGCTGGTAACAAATTAAAGTTAGCATAATTTTACTGCAAAATCTGATCAGCTTAGGTAAAAGTATCATGAAAGCCCGTGTACTATGAATTAGATCGCATTTTGTCCCTTCTCAAAAAATGGACAAATTAATCCCTATATGTTAGATCAAAGAGCGAATTGATTCTTCTGTTAAAAGTTTCATCTATTTCTACTATTAAAAACTGATCCCTGTATGTCAGCATGAGATCCGATTATTCCGTCAACCACGCTAGGTATTAACAGTACAAATAGATAAAAATTTTAACAGAAGGGACTAATTTACTTTTTGATCCAACACATAGGGACTAATTTACCCATTTTTTGCGTAGAGATGCAAAATGCAATCTAACTTGTAGTACAAGGGACTCCATGGTACTTTTACTAATCAGCTTATCAGATAAAGAGTGGTAGATAAGGAACAAGAAAACGGATCTCTACCGGTGGTATAAGCGCACCAAAGGCAAGGCATCCTGTCATTGACAAGCTAATAAATCGAAGATCTCGTCCAGCCTACAACAGCAAAATGGATTTGTAGCACGAGTTGTCATTGCTCGTGTATAGACAACTGGCAAACCGAGTTGATGTGATAAGAGATATTCAAATTTAAATTTAAAGAAACATACCAGCAAAGTGCCTTCAAGGCTGTGAGTGCTTGGGGTTATAGCTAATGCCAGAAAGTATGGTAATAGCACCTTGTGCATCTACAAGGACACAAAAATTAAAAAGATCCACATGCCATTGATGTATAAACCTCTTGGATTACATGTTCAAGAAAACATGAACTAACCTCCTGGATGACCTTTACATCGGGTGTAAAGATATTGGGAAAAAACCGAGGAACTGCCGTTCCAATAATCCCCAATACTAGTCCAAGTGTAGCGCCAATAGTGACAAGTGATTTTAGCAGCATTCTAGCCTGTTTGATATGACAATTCGAAACATGTTAGGGACATCCAATATGATGGTGTACTAAATAGGGAATGCGATATATTACCACTGCTGAGGCAGGGAAATTAAAGTTGAGGTCACGGACCTTTGGCAAACTTCGATTGACTCCATATATCAACTCAGGCATAAATGACTGTGCGGTTTGAGAGAGAGGCTTACCCCAAACAGTGCACATCGCGTATGTTTGAAGGAGGACCTGGTGTGAAAATGGTGTTACTGATTTTCAACAATGCAAGATAAAAGCAGACAAGTGACCAAAAATCACGACTGTGAGTAAATCTAACCTGATGAGCAGCAACAGTGTGTGTTCCCATGGATGTAGCGAAATATACGAGGACAGAATAGAAAATTACCTAAAAGAACATCAACAAGTCTCAGGTGAAAAGCATATGGTTATGAATACAGGATATTGGGTAAAAGTACCATTAAGGCCCTTATTCAAGGAGTCAAATTGCATTTTGCTTCTTCTATTAAAAAAAATACACAAATTAGTCTCTATATGTTAGATTAAAGAGCAAACTGATCCTTCTATTAAAAATTTCATCCATTTCTACAGTTGAAAGTTGGTCCTTGTACATCAGCATTAGGTACACATAGCATGCCACATGGAACTGTCAAGTTATTCAATTAGCCACACCAGTTTTTAATGACAGAAAATGATGAAATTTTTAACATAAAAGGACCGGTTTACTTTTTTATTTAATGTACAAGAACTAATTTTCCTTTTTCAGTAAAGAGGAAAAAATGCAATTTGACTCCTAATACAAGGACCTACATGGTACTTTTATCCAAGATATTGCTATGAGAATGTAAACCTTTGCCGTCAAAGTTACAAATACTGGACCAGCAATTGCTAGCACGCTCAGCAGCTCTTCAAATGTTGGAATGGAGATGGCAAATGCATTGTACCCTTTCTTGTTTAGAGCATCAATCATCATATAAGCTGCAACAACCTAAAACTTATGTCGGTAAGTGGATGTGCCAAAAAGTATTTTCCGGTCAATGAACAGCTGTATATATGGGAATTTTGGGTTCGTTCAGCACCTGTGAAACCATTGTTGCCCATGCCGCTCCAGCGATACCATAACCTAAAAACATGCACAAGGCAACATCACCAATACCATTTATGGCACTGGAAACAGCCAATGCTTTCAAAGGTCCCCAGGAATCTTTCATGCCAAGGCTGGGAGATAGAAAGAGAGTGTTAAGACTAACAAAAATGAAACGAAGCAACAAATATTCACAATCTTGGCAATTCAACAACATAAAATCCATCAGCAATCAAGCTAGAATAAATCCTACTAAACGGGTATGCTGATATATTTGTAAATGAACTAAAATATCTCTTTTAAAAATTAAGGCAGAATGTCAAATTTAGCCCTTTTCCTTTTTTGAGCTAAATTTTACCCTAAACCATTTCAAATTGTTGAATTTGATCATCAACTTTTCAAAAAGAGTCAAATTGTGTTTTTAACAGAAATGCTAACTAAAACATTAAATTTTTAAAATGGCAGCCCGCATGACAATACACGTGTACTTCATACTAATTTTTTGAGTTTTTATTATCTTTTTGTTTTTTATAATTTTTAAATTATTTATTGACGTGGCATGTAAGACAAATAGTATTATGTCAGTATGAAATATACATAAATTGTCACACAGATTGCCATGGCAACATCATTAAAAAATTAATTTTTTTAGTCAGCATTTCCACTAAAAAAGGTGATTTGACTTTTTGAAAAGTTAATAGTCAATTTTAGCTAAAAAAAAAAAGGGCCAAATTAACAGAATGGTGAGGGCTAAATTTTGGCACTATGCCTAAAAATAATTAATACGAAGATCATAAGTAACCCAATAGCTTCTTAATTAATATCCTTGGTTAGAGCTGGACAGTATAGCCTAGGAGTTTAGCTACTAGGGCTTCATTTCTGACAGATAAAAAATAAAATAGTGTGTATGCATCACATATTACAGTGTGCCAAAACACACAAGACAACAAGAACAATGCACATCAAATTCACTCAAACACAAAATTAAAAAGGAGGAGAAAATGAAATATATCGCACCTGGCACTTTGCGCCACCCATCCAACTAGAACTGCTGGCCATGCTAAACTTCTAATCTGCAAACAGAAAAGACTTTGTTTCAATTAGAACACAATAGGAATAATTGAGAATGACAACAAGAGAAGCTGTAAGAATAAGAATTAGACAAAGTTCAATTCCACTAGTTGCCGTGGAAGAATATCTAGCCATAGGAATGACTTAAAAACATTGGCAGTAATAGGATTCTAGTAGCAGATGTCACCCAACCAGATGCAAATACTAATGGCCTCAAGAAAGCAATTATACCTCCGGTAAAAATACCATGGAGGCCTCTGCACTAGGAGTTGGATAGCATTTTGTCCCCTATACTAAAAAATGGGCAAATTAGTCTCTATATATTAGATCAAAGAGCAAATTGATCCTTCTATTAAAAATTCCATCCATTTCTACTGTTAAAAACTGGTCCCTGTACGTCAACATGATGGATACGTGGCACGTCATGTATCACTATCCAGTTATTCCGTCAACCATATCAGTTTTGAACAGTACAAATGGATGAATTTTTTAACAAAAATGACCAATTTGCTCTTTGAACTAAAGTACAGGACTAATTTGCCTATTTTTTTAGTAGAAAGAGTAAAATGCAATCTAACTCCTAGTACAAGGGGCCTCCATGGTACTTTTACCTTATACCTCCGCTTCTCCATCACATGATAGATAAACACATGAACAGATAAAATCAGATATAACACTTCAAGTTCCAAGACCTATTAAAGATGGAGGACTTTTAGGGAGACACTTTAACCAGGTACATATAATTCTACATCCCATTAAATAGATATAACCTATAACAAAGAAAAGTAAGAAATCTTCAAAAGAATCGTGCTTCGTTATTCCAAAGAGCATTCTCTCAAATATCTCTGAACCATGAACAGTCATGAGGAAAGTAACGGAAATAGAACTGATTTAAAGAAGGTTTATGTGTATAAAAAGGAAGCCTACTAAGAACATCTGAAAGTTTAAATAGGAAAGAAACATAGAAGAAAATAAACCTGAACATATGTGTTTCCAGCAGGTACAAGATGTGCATTCTTGGGTCCAGAAAAAGCTGAAAGGGTCAAAAATGGCAGAAGGGGTTCATTTTTTATTGGGATTCTTTCTATCTATTCATAAGTTGAAACCATAGATGTGCCCACTCAACAAAATCAGTAAGCATCCTACATTTTCATAATCTGGAACCAAATAAAAAAGCTTTACCTGTTAATGCCCATGAACCAAAGAATCTAGTTAAGATAAGCATCAAAAAGCCACAAAACAACCCAATAAAAAGCAGGATAGATATCTGATGCTGAACTCCATTTTTATCCTGCAGCAACAAAGCATTGTTAATAGAGTTAAAGCCTAAAACACAGCCTTAAACACAGTGAAGCAAATAGAAACAGATTATTCAAAGTATCCAAATGCCAGAGTGTCCTTGAAAAGGAAGACCCAACGTATATCTCAGCTTGCAGAGTGATTAAATACAATGAAATAATCAGGTAAAAGTATGATGGAGGCCCCTATACTAGAATGCATTTTCCCCCTCCACTCAAAAAATGGGCAAATTAGTCCCTGTACATTAGTTCAAAGAGCAAATTGGTCCTTTCTTTTAAAAATTTAATTCATTTGTACTGTTAAAAATTGGTGTGGCTAACTTTATAACTAGATAATTATACACGGTGTGTCACGTGTATATCATGCTATATACACGCTAACATACAAGGCCATTTTTTTAGTAGTCCAGTATTGGGCCCTCCATGGTACTTTTACCGACAAAGCCATGCAATAATATTATATCAAGTTGCAGCATTTAAATGAACAATATGCAGAAAATCACGGTGCTATATAAATGATGATAAACTCCCAAGTTCCAACCCCATTCTTTGGTTAAATCAATCAACAATCATGTTAAGTCATAAATTTAATCCTTTATATTTATATAAGTTTACTAATCAAGTTTATGTTTACACTAACTCGGCTTTCAGATTGCATTACTGGTATTACAGATAAAAGCAATAACACGCGCAATAATGTTGAAGAAACTAACCCGTCTAGCAAGAGAAGTGGCCACCATATTGGAAGTGGCAATTGAAAGGAACATAAACATATAACCTGTATAATCACAAACAACCGTTGCTGGACCTGCCAACAATCCATCCAAATTCAATCATTCACTCAAAAAATTCTCCTTCAATAAATAAATAACCCAAAATTTAAAAAAAAAATCAGGGAATTCATTTATTTAATCACCTAAAGCTGCAAGCTCGATTGAGCTTCCCTGACCAATGACAGCAGTATCAATAAGACTCATCAAAGGCCCGCAAAGCCAAAGCCCAGTAGCCGGTCCAGTAAACATCACAATCTCTTTCATTTGATTCCATATGCTCTGATTTGCTAATCCCTCTCCCTTGATTTCCCGGCTAATTTCCACTTCTTCTTCTTCATTTTGTTCTTCGACTAAATCTTCATTTTCATAACTCAGCTCCTGGCCAGGGCTAATGCAGTGACGGCTAGGATTTTGAGGCGTCAAATTATGTGAAAAAGACAGTAAAAATGATCGGTGAAAAGGAAGGGATGAGAAAGTGGATCTTTTAGGGATTGAAGGAGAGAGTTTGAGATTAGGGTTTTGGAGATGAATGGAAGGAGGTTGAATTAATGTCTTACTGGTTAACATCATTCCCCCTTTTTTTGGGTTTAATTTAAGCGGAGAAACCCTAATTTAAAAAAAATTCTGAAAGATTTCAAAGGAAAAATGGAGGCAAATGACCAAAGATGATAAATAAAAATAAATTTTTATTGGAATGCTTTGAAGTGAACCACTGAAATTTGGACTTTCAAAGGTTTAGTTTCTTCAAATATATATTGTTTTTTAGATTCTCTGAAAATTCGCATGTATTTAGATTCTTTTTAGCGACGAATACACAAATTCTGTCACTAAAATTTAAAGTCGATATCGGCTGTTATCTCTGCTTGCACTCCTCATCATCTCAAGCAGGTAAGGTTTTCAAAATCGGATTGATATTAATCCATCATTTGATTAATTTGTTAATTTAATTGATTTATTTAATTTGATTAATTAAAAATTAAAAATATTAAAATTTTAGTTTAACTGTCTGATTCAATAATTTTTTTATAGATTATATTTATATGTATCAACAGGTTTAATGTCATTATTCGTACCAACACTTCAGTCGGTTTTCAGTTTAATCAATTTAATCAGTCGGTTCGATTCAAATAATCTTGATTAGATATTCAACATTTAACAAATTAATCACTCTTTAAAAAAATCGAAAAAATTTAATCTATATTAATTTTGAAAGAGAGCAACTAACCAAAATTAATCACGTTAATTAATACTTTTTATTAATTATACATAATTTGAATTGATATAATAATAAATTAAGCACACGATGCTTACATATTCTGTTAAGGAGAAATCGTAGGTGGTGTGTGCAGCAATGATTTACTCTTGTTAATGGTGTGATAGTTGTACAAACAACAACAACAACAAAAAAAAATAATTATGGATGGTTCAATAATCATATAAAAAAGGGGTAAATTGCAATCAATGTCATTAAATTATTAGTAAATTTACATTTTAGTCATTTAATTTTAAAAAGTAATATAATATTACTGAACTATTCAAAAATCTTCATTTAAGTCACTGATACGTTACAATATTGTAAAAGATTTAAAATTTTCAAGTGATGACATAATCAATAATAAAGTGTCACATCCTCATTTTTGAATAAAATTTAAATTTAGGGACTAAATTTAAAAAATTACTAATTTCGAGATTAATGTAAACCACAAAATGTCTAGCGATTGTATTAAAAAAATATAAATTCAAAGAATAAATATTGTTTAAAACTAAAAAGTAACCACAAGTTGATATTTCGTTGGCAGCTAAGACACGTCAGCGGCCAATATGTGTAATAATTGATGCTAGCCAACAAAGAATTAGACATTGACATTTGGATATTTCTATGCCAAACTTTTTTTTTTCTTTCTGGTCGGATTCTGATTGATCTTGAAAATCAGAATTCAAATCACATCGAGTAGAATATAAATATTATAAATTTCATGTTTCCTATTGGATGAATCATTTGTTTGTGTCAATTTATAAAATACAAATTCGAAAGTCAAAATATATTCTAAGTTTATTTTTATTTTCAGAAATTTAGACTCTTTACTTGTTTAATTAAAAAATTAAGTCCAATCATTATCGCTATTAAAATTTTTTTATTAAATTTATTAGCGTGACATTTTAAAATTAATATATATATATATGTTAGTTATATAACAATAAAAATAACATTGAAAATTTCTATATATTTTTTTCTTAATAACATTCATCTGAACTTTTCATTATAAAATATATTTTTTTGTTTGAATATTGTTCCTAAAAAATTTGACATTGGTATTTTGATTAAAATAGTTAACAATATTAAATATTTAGATTAATGCCGTTATAAAAGTAGAAAAATGAAATTATGTAAAATTAAGGTATATAGATTAAACTCTAAATTTTAACATAGTTTAAAGGTTAAAATTAAAGTTTGATCATCGTCTTATAATATATAAAAAAGAAGAAAGCAAGGCAAATCTAAAAGAAATAAAAAGTCACGTATACGTCTCTAAGGGACCAAAGGTGAAATTTAATCCTTTTTGTAAAATAGAAAAAGAAAGGAAGGAAGCACGGGTGAGAGGCCATGTGAAATTTAACCATATTAGAGGGACTAAATGTGAAATTTAACCATTTTTGTAAAAATAAAAAGTAAGATGATGAGAGAGCCACGTGTCCGCAAATGGAAGGTCTTTGGAGCCTTCCTTTTATATATATAGATAGGGGTTATACACATGGTGAGCAAAAAGAAAAATATGAAAATTCAAGGAAAATTCGCAACGTGATTTTTTGAATTATATTGGAACCATCCATCAAATTAAAAATTATTTTATAATTTATTTAAATAAATCAAACAAACTAATTAAATCGATAATGAATTAGTGATAAATTTAATTATTAATTCGATTTAAAAAACTTAACTTTTATGTTTGTTTTGAATGTAATCATAGAATATTGTTTTGCCAGGGGGTCACACATAGGTTTCAATCTAATTGGCAAGTAACTATCATCTATATATTTATTATAATATTATTTTCTAAAATATTTATTAAGTGTGACATTAATATATTTATTTACATAATATATGATTTTTCATTCTCTAATATTTTCATTAAACAAGTCAACATTTATTATTGACTAAACCGGTCAACGAAGATCTTTCATTAACAAAAAGTTCAATTTACATAATTTCGATCATAGATAAGTAAAGTAGGTGTGACTTTTTTCCATACAGCATTTTCAATTTTTTCTTCTAAAGAATGCTCTTTCGTTTAAACAATTTACTCACAAATAATTATCAACAAATGTTGTAGATCGAGAGATGAAAAAATCAATATTCTTTAAATCAAAATTCAAGTTTAAATCTCGTAAATGATTAAATCATAAAAGCATTCATTAATGATTAAATCTGAGCAATTTCTATTAATAAAAAGGCTCAATTTATTTTATTTTGAAGTTATGTCTAATTATCAAACATGTCATTGATCGAGTTACAAGAAATTCGTTTTTCCTTTTTTTTTTTTTGTAAAATTTTAAATTCAAATTCTGTAAATGAAAGAAAAACTCTGTTATTTGTTTAGGAATCTATATGACTCAATTTCAAATTTATTATAGATAAAAGTATAATAGAAATTATTATATTAAGTTAAATTAGATAAAATAGTTCTATATATTAAATTAAACATTGATCTAATATTTCTGTTAAAATTTTTATCCATTTACACCGTTAAAAACCAATTCTTATATATGTGATACATCACGGGTAATTGTCTAATAATTTTATCAATTAAGCTCATTTTTTTACAATAAAAACAAATAATACTCTTTAATCTAACTTCAAAATTAATTAATTTGTTTTTAATAAAAATAAAATACACTTTAATTCCTCCATTATATTTAAAAAAAAAACCTTCAATCAAACAGTCGACATGGCTGATCTTATATCAGATTGTTCGACAATTCCCAAGAAAATTATCATATGATTCATATCCATACAACAGATTATAGGAAAAAAACTCCACCGAACAATCAGGCCCACGAGATCCTTCCAGAGTAAATCTAATACCAATTTATTTAATTAAAAATAAGATTCATCAACGATTCAAGTGCAAAAAAAAAAAAACAATAAAAACGGAATCAAACGGATCACTGACCTCAATGTTTCTTTTTTTTTTTTCTACATTTCTGAAAAAGCTCAAGAAACATGGCTGCAATTGAAATTGCAGATCAGAAGCTTACATCATCATCATCGTCAACGGTGATCTTCGCCGTGATTAACAAATGGATACGAGTAGGTACCCTAGCTTGGGAAATTGTGGAGCATCCAAGCCAGTTTTATCTATTGTTGAAGCTCAAATTAACGGCGATGAAGGAAATCCCGTTATATCCACAGCAATGGCGTTTCTGCTTCTCCGTACTTTACTCTCTCACCAGTTTTGCTTTCGTTACTACGCTGATTCACTCTTATGAGCTTAAAAAATCTGTAAGTATTCTCTTCACTCACCGCTAAAATTTGTTATTCGTTTTTGGATAAATCAAAATTTAGTCCCTCGTGATTTTTAAATTTTTAAATTCTTTCACTCCACTTTAGTTTCAGATTTTCTTATCATTTTAATAAGTTTAGATATGATTTGAGGTAGTTGAGTTTGAGTCCGAAGATTATTAAGTTTGAGGTTGATAATTGACTCAAGATTAATCAAGCATATGTTTTTAACTTTGAGTTTGGCTCGAGATATAATTGAGTTATTCAAGCTCGATTAAGCTTGTTCATCAATTTTTGTACTCGAGCTTACACTCGGCTCTATAATTAAGCTTAAGATTAATAATACATATTAAGGACAATAATAAGATTCAATAATATAAAAATATGAAGAAACTCGATAAGGCTTGTGAACCATTTAAATTAAGTATTACTAGACTCGAATTCGACTCAATTAATAGCTTAAGCTCGGCTCAATAATTATTGAATTAAGTTTAAATTTTTTTCAAGTTGAACTCGAGTAGCTTACGAGTACTAATGTTTCATTTACACACCTAAACATGATAATGTGATGTTTAGAGTATCATATCATTACATAAAATTTTAAAATTTTTACATAAAATATAAAAATATACAGAAAAAAAAACCTCATTTATAAAACTATTCCAAAATAATAATAAAATTATCAAATATACAATATATATATAAATTAAAACATATTTTAACCTTTTTTTAAGCTAAATAAGTGTTAAAGAATACGTACATATACATAACCCAATTATATAATTAATCTAATGAAATATTGCATTTTGACCCTCTTACAATTTCAATTTTAATTTTGATCACTTCAAAAATGAGAAAATTATAATTTAACTCTCTTATTAAATTATAAAAATTTAAATTATACAATACTAAAATAATAATTTATTTATTTATAATTTATAATTCAAATCCCACTCCCAAACTTTTTTTTCTTCAAGATAGAGTTGTTAATTTGAGTACAATTATTTTTAATTATCCATAATTCCTTCCTAACCCATAAATAGGAGGATAATGCGTTTCAACACACTCGACCTCATTTTCTCTTATATTAACAATAATACTCATACCAATCGAGTTAAGACTCAATCAACTATATTCTTAAATTTAACCTTTTAAATTAATAGAAGTACACGTACGTAATCCATTAAAATAATATTAAATACTTTATAGAATATAAAAATGTTTGAAATGGTCCATATTTTGGCAACTCTTGCCAAACTAATTTAATATAAACAATAGTTAATGGAAATTAATGAAAATAAAAGTTAGATATTGCTATTAGTCCATGTACTTTGCAAAATTTGTATATTTAGTCATTATATTTTAGTTTGATCATTTTGATCCTTGTACTTTTTAAATCATGAAATTTTAGTTCTCACCAAATGGTAACTATTACATTTATTGAGTTAAGTTCTATCATTTTTTTAAAATCTGATACAGTAAACACATTATCATATATGTAATGTCATGTCAACTTATATTCGACATATTATTCATTAAAAATCCAATTAATAGATTAATGTCAAGTATTTTCGTTAAGACTAAATTTTCAAATTTGAAAAGTACGGGAATTTAGGTTGATCCAATTAGAGAATTTGGATTAATTCTACAATTGTACGTATAGTACGAGACAAGTAATTAAATTTAACCAAACAAATTTAACTACTATTATTTGGGTCAAGACTAAATTTTCAAAATTTGAAAAGTATAAAGACTAAAATTGTCGATTCAAAAGGTATACTGACCAAAATTAATCAAATTAAAGTATAAGAATTAAATTAATCGCCTTTGTAAAGCACATAGACTAATAATAGAATATTTATTTTTGAATATAAAAAAATTTAGAAACAATTATTTACATAGTTAAATTTTTTATTAAAATTGTCGGTGGGATATTTTTTTATTTTTTTTTAAATCTCACTTAGGAACTATGTAATAATAAAAAGAAAAATTTTGCAATAATTTTAAATTTTTAACAGAAAAAGTTTAACAGATTTAACAATTAAACTTGTATTCTTTTAAGGTAAACTACACCTAATGTCATTAAGTTATTAATAAGTTTACGTTTTGGCCACAAGACTTCAAAAAGTTACAAAATAGTCACTAAATTATGTGAAAATTTTATTTAAGTCATTGAATTATTTAAAAATTTATATTTGTCACTAGATTGTTGAGGTTTTTTTGTTTTTGTTTCACTGGCGAGCTCCAAGTAAAAAATTGATGATTGGCACAACGGATCAATACCCATCAACAAGTAGAAGAGCATACTTTGAATCCAAGTCATCTTCAACATCGACTATCAAATTGACTTAGATCTAAGGTATGTCATTCTACTCATCGATGAGTATCAATCTATCGTACTGATCGTCGAATTGTTGCTTAAAGTTCATTACCCAAACTTTAAAAGAAAAATTAACAGCCTAGTGACTTAAATAAAAACTTTCAAATAATTCAATAACTTAAATGAAACTTTTTGAATAGTTTAATTACTATTTTTATAATTTTTTACAGTTCAGTGTTAAAAACATAAATTTACGAATAGTTTAATGGCATTGGGTGGAATTTACCTTTTTTTTTTCCAGCAAGCTGGCAAGTCTAAGAAGTCCAAATTATTGTATAAAAATATTCCAAATTTCAACACTTTCCTAACCACTAGATTTAATTGTATCTGTTCGCTTTCCACTTGTTCAATCAATCGAATCTTCAAAAACAGGTCGAAAATCAATTAAATTTTGACTCAAAATCAACATTTAAATATTTTTTAATGGAGGGGAAAAAAAGAAGACAGTGAACAGGCCAAAACCAAGCATCATTTCAGTTAAAACTATATAAAAAAAGCTCCAATTAGTATCTTCCAGTATAAAATCCAAGAACCTCAATTCCTCTCTTTGAAAGTGTACGATTTAAACATATACCCAGATTTTAATTTTGTTGATTTGGGTTTGATTTGAAG
Source organism: Gossypium hirsutum (assembly GCF_007990345.1). NCBI lineage: Eukaryota > Viridiplantae > Streptophyta > Magnoliopsida > Malvales > Malvaceae > Gossypium > Gossypium hirsutum. The sequence continues at coordinate 112,179,413 of NC_053426.1, forward strand.
AGAGAATAAAAATCTTTTCAATGGGGAGTTTAGGAGCTCTTGTGAAACACCCAGATGATTTTTATCCATTGTTGAAGCTGAAAATGGCTTCAAGGCATGCCGAGAGACAGATCCCATCAGAGCCTCACTGGGCTTTTTGTTTCTCTATGCTTCACAAAGTATCTCGTAGTTTTGCTCTCGTTATTCAACAGCTCGACATCGAGCTTAAAAACGCTGTAAGCAATGGTTATTTATTTGAATTTTATATTGGTGTCGTTTGATTTCATAAATTTCTTATCAATTTCGATGTTATTTATTGACGGCGCTTTTATTTTGTATGTATGTATTGATTTTCTGATCTCAAGTATTAAATTGTTGTGGTTTTTCAGGTCTGCATATTTTATTTGGTTCTTCGAGCTCTTGATACTGTTGGTTTGTTCTTAATCTTCAACCTTCTATTTTTATTTGATGTGATTTTCCCATTACTGTTGGTTTGTTCTTAATCTTCAACCTTCTATTTTTATTTGATGTGATTTTCCCATTTTGTATAAGTTTCCATTGATTCTAAATTACTAAGAATACTTTGTGCATATTGGCCTCATTGCATGCTAGATTTAGGGTTTAAATTATATAATCTATAAATGATTAGAGTAATATTTTGCATATTGGCTCATTTCTTTAGATCATTACAATCAAGTGTTGATATGTACTGATGTGTTACTTTTTTTTTTACTTGCAGAGGATGACACTAGTGTGGCAACAGATATCAAAGTTCCTATTCTTAAAGAATTTTATCGTCATATATATGATCCTGATTGGCACTTTTCGTGTGAGCATTTTGAATAATTTTCCTCCTTCAATGGGGGATTTCTGTTGATTTTCTCTGGAATTTCGGCTCATTTTGTTGCTGAAAACTTACGGGTCAAAGAATCCCGGTTCATTTGCTTATATAGCTCTCTTTCTTTTTCAGGCGGTACGAAGAACTACAAAGTTCTTATGGATGAGTTTCATCATATATCTACTGCTTTTTTGGAACTCGAAAAAGGGTTGGTTATTAACTTACTTTTTCTTTATTTTCTTTGTTTTTGCCAAGGTTTCAATGTGATGCTAACTATATGTGTTTATGTCTTTATCTGGCAACTCAGTATCTTAAACGAGGTTCAAGTTGTTTTTGCTTGTGATTTCGACCAAAAAAGAATCAATGATTTTTGATTGATTTTGCAGTTATCAGGAGGCAATTGAGGATATTACGAAAAGAATGGGTGCAGGAATGGCAAAATTTATTTGCAAAGAGGTTTGTCATGCATGCATTGTTTATTTTAACCTGCTTTTTGTTGAGGTGTGGGACGGAAAAGACGGGGTTTTATTTCAGTCAACAAAATTCTGGGTTTTCCCTCAAACAAATATGTTTGCACACGTGCGTGTGCATAAGCTAATCTGCATTGTTATTTTAACCTGCTTTTTCTTGATGAACACTGATCTTCTTGTTGAGGTGTGGGAAGGTAAAGACAGTATACTATTTCAGCCAACAATATTCGAGTTTTCCCTTGAACAAATATGTGTGTATGTGTTAATCTGCATTGTTATTTTAACTTGCTTTTTATTGATGAACACGGTAGTCTATTTCAGCCAACAAAATTCGGGGTTTTCCCTCGAACAAATATGTTATTGTTTGCATGTGTGTTAATCTGCATTGTTTATTTTAACAACGCATGCATTGTTATTTTAACCTGCTTTTTGTTGATGAACATGGTACTCTATTTCAGCCAACAAAATTCAGGGTTTTCCCTCGAACAAATGCATGTGTGTTTGTGTGTGCTAATCTGCATTGTTGAAAAGACAGTATTCTATTTCGGTCAACAATATTCAGCTTTTTCCCTTGAACAAATAGATATATTAATTTGCTATATCTAATATGAGTTACTGGACAGTGGGCACTGAGCTATACCTGGATGTATGAATGAGAAAAAGGTTTATTTACAAAGAATCAAAGACTGGTTGATCTCTTCTATATTGTCTCTTACCGTATATAAGAACTTAACCTCTCAATCTTAGCACTAAATCATATGTATGCACGAAAACAAATTTTAAATGTGTTCATATCAACATATATATGATCCTGGAAACTTGTGTTTTATATTGCAGGTTGAAACAGTTGATGACTACGATGAATATTGTCACTATGTAGCAGGACTCGTGGGATTAGGTCTTTCCAAACTTTTCCATGCATGCGGTACAGAAGATTTGGCTCCCGATACTCTCTCCAATTCAATGGGGTTATTTCTTCAGGTATTGCTCTGATACGCGAATGAAGTAACTTTTTTCTTGTGCATGGATTTCGACAGTTGCTTGAAGATACGATTCTTTAACCATGTGTTTTGGATCTAACAAAATTGCAGAAAACAAATATAATCCGAGATTATCTCGAGGATATCAATGAGATACCAAAGTCGCGTATGTTTTGGCCTCGTCAAATTTGGGGTAAATATGTCAACAAACTTGAGGTATACCCAAATTTCATTGAAGTTTGAGTAACTTTACACGGAACCACATTTAAATGGGTGTTCCCTTATATTAATTTTCCCCCGTAGGACTTGAAATATGAGGAAAACTCGGTCAAGGCAGTGCAGTGCTTGAATGACATGATTACTAATGCTTTAATACATGTGGATGATTGCCTAAAATACATGTCTGCTTTACCTGATCCTGCAATCTTTCGATTTTGTGCTATCCCTCAGGTTCGAGAGAGAGTATTTCTTCTGTTATCTTATATTCGCTCTTGTATATCATTCAAGTGGCATGTTATCTTCATTAAATCATGTACTGTTATTGAATTGACTTGGATTGTGCTATTACTAGGTCATGGCTATCGGAACACTAGCCTTATGCTACAACAACATCGAAGTCTTCAGAGGCGTAGTGAAAATGAGGCGCGGTAAGCTATTAGTCTCCAGAATTGTTTTCTTTGAAGCTTATAGGCACAGACACTTTGTTGAAAGTGAGGCTTAATTTGTTGGGTTGATGTCAAGTTTATCTTCGGGTTGTGTTTCCAGGTCTCACTGCGAAAGTCATTGACCGAACCAACACGATGGCTGATGTCTATGGTGCTTTCTATGATTTTTCTTGTATGTTGAAAGCTAAGGTACGTGATTCATTCTTAACATTTTGATAAACAATATTTATATACCAACTTCGAGAATTTCGTCGAATGCATCGTACTTGTATGTCGTTTTTCGTGGGGTTTCATGACAACGAAAGTGCTTCTGTGGTTATTGTAGGTCGACAAAAACGATCCTAGTGCACAAAAAACGTCAAGCAGACTTGATTCGATCCTCAAGACTTGCAGGGACTCAGGGGTCCTGAATGAAAGGTTTATCGAAGTTGCATTATCGAAATTTATGGTTGATGCTGTTATTTTCGTTTAAAAAAGAAAAATCATATCTTCGTACTTACATTTTTTTAAATGGGTTTTGGGCAGGAAATCTTACATAATTCCAAATCAGACCAATTACACTCCACTTCTGGTGAGTGTTCATAAAATTTTTGGGTAAAAGTACCATGTAGGTTCTTATATTAGAAGTCAGATTGAATTTTATTTCTTTTACTTAAAAATGGGCAAATTAGTTTCTATACTTTAGATCGAGAGCAAATGATCTTTTTTGTTGAAAATTTCATCTATTTTTACTGTTAAAAACTTACGTGGTTGATGGAATAAGTAGAGACGCCACGTGTACCTTATTCTAATGTACAAAGATCAAATTTTAATAGTAGAAATAGATAAAATTTTTAATAGAAAAATCAATTTACTTTTTAATCTAACGGGATTAATCTGTCAATTTCTTAAGTACAGGGTACAAAATGCAATTTACCTTTTAATAGAAGAGCTTTCATAGTACTTTTCATAGTACTTTTATCTAACATTTTGGCATCCTTGTGGCTATTTTTCAATGGATATTTACTGATTATTCTCATTTGACCTAATGCAGGCTGTCTTGCTTTTCATTTTACTGGCCATTATTTTTGCTAATCGAGGCCCCAGTGGGCCAAATTAACTAGTAAGTTCTATTACTTAACAATGAAATTCATTAGTTTAGTAAAAGGATAAAATGTGTTTTAAGTCTTTGTACTTTTCGTATATTTTGAATTTAGTTTTTTTACTTTTATTTCAAGTCATTTAATCTCTTTATTTTTTAAATTTAAAAATGGAAGTCCAATTGTTAATAAAGTTAAAATTTCTATTAAATTCAGTTTCATTACGACTTTTTTTTTGTGTTACATCACTATAAAGTGAGTATTTTTTAATTTCAAAATATCACAGCAATGAATTTGATAAAAGAATTTTAAGTTAAACGATAACAAGACCTAAAATATTGAAATTATATTTTAATTGTCTAGTAATTATCAAAAGGTTAATATGCAATGAGTTTCTATACCTTTAACAAATTTAGAATTTAGTCCATATATATTAATTTTTCAAAATTTAAATTTTTTAGATTTTAAAATTCAAGCATAATAGTCAGCACTAAAGTTGTTTATGGCCTGAGTCATTCAGCTTGAAAGCTTGTTTGAAAAAGGTTTGAAAAATGAGTTCAGATAAAAAAAAATAAGGACTGTATAGAAAAATGGGTCAGTTTTTAGATAAGATTTTTTTATTTGGGTTTAGCCTGACTCAAATTTGCAATAAAAAATTATTATTTTTTCATATTTTGCTGTTGTTTAGTATTATTTAAGTATAAAATTTTTTTAAAATTTATTTTCAATTTGTTAGAAAATATTTATTTAATATTTTTAGTATATTTGATATATTATATTTAAAAAAATAAATATAGGTGGGTTACACTTAGCTTTAGCATTGGTATTTGAGTCGGGTTTAAGTAAAAATTTAGACTTATTTTTTGGGCTGGGTTGGGCTCAAGCTTAATAATCGAGCCTAAAGTTTTATTCCTTCAACAATGACAATTCTAGATTGCACAGTTATTTTTTTTTTTTGTTAAATATAGGTTTATGTTGAATTTTTAAAAATAAAAATAGAAAGATTAACTTTCGAAATAGGGACTTGTGGCATATTGATTAACCCTTCTTGTTCTCTTTGTTTTCATTTGTGCAGGACCATGCTTTAATTATAATAAATAAAATAATAAATTTCTACGAAATGGGATATGTGGTAGCATTCTAATCTAGCTTGAAAAAGTTTTTTTTTTTTCTAAAAAATTAAATAATATAAAACATCATTATCGGTGTATTAGAAAAATGAAGTCTTGTTGTACATATTTTGTTGAGTGAGGTTTACTAATAAAATGGTATAACGCTACCGTTTTGGTTGTGCATGTAATATGGTTGCGAATGTCCAAAGACTCCAAGCACATAGCATAAGACAGGTTGAGCAAGAAAATTGAAAACAACATTAGCTTCAACCCAAATATTTGGTTTGTTTTTATTTAATTTGATTTTATTTACACTTACGTAAAATTAAAATTGTTTACACCATTTTGTATATTTTTATCAGTTTAACATAAACCGTCACAGTTATGATTTATGTATGTTAAATTTGATATAAATTAAAAAAATTTAATTATTACCAAATTGTTCAATAAGTGTTAATATATAATATTTTAAATTAATATGATAGAGATATCAAATTAGTTTAAAAAATTACATGTATAATTATATCAATAAATTCATAAAATATTAATCATACAAAAATATGTAAAAAGATATAAATTTTATAACTAAATCCTTTCTCGACTGTAATTATCTAAATTGAAATTAATTTTATCAAATATATTTAAATGAGTAAAAACTTCAAAATAATTTAGAAATATTTTTTTTTTAAAAATAAAAACCAATGAAGCAAAAATCAATTTAAACCGACAAATTTTGGTTTGATTACCTTAAATATTCAGTTTAGTTTCTAAAAATATTTAGTTGAATTTCTGAAATTTCATAATATCTTAGGGTAATCATTTTTTTTCTTCTTTCTAAATGCGATCCAAATTGTAACATCTAGCATAAATTATTATGATTTTTTTAAAAATAATCTCCTTATTTACTATTTTTAACACAATGTCTAAAATTACCCATAACCCCTCCTCAATCTATAAATAAAAGAATAATATGCTTCAACGCACTAGAACTCACGTACTTTGAGCTATTATGATATTTTTATACTTAAATGATTTTACTAAACAAAATATAATAAAAAAAGAGGAAAATATAAAGTGAAAAAGAGTTTTTCACTCATCAATAAGCAAATAGCAAAAAAAAAAAAAAAAGGACAGACACATGCCAGTTTTTTTAAAAAGAAAGATAAATAAAAATATAAAATGTATTCACATAGTGAAGGATAAAATTCTATTTGTGAAAACTCTTCAATTAGAAATACACATATAAGCACAAAACAAACAAATATGGAAGAGAAAGATGCACGTACAAAATCGTCTTCTCCGACACCGATATGCAGAAATGTCTTAGAAAACTTCTGCCACTTTGCTTGCAAGAACACGTTCCCTTCTTTCGATGTATCCGAAAGGGAACCAACCTGCTTTCCCCTTGCATTCTCCCTCGGCCCACCCGTTGTTCGTCACCTGCCAAAATCCATGAGTTTATAGAAATCAAATCCTTATTGGATTATACTATATCCTCATAAATTGTATAGGAAAGTAAAGCAGTTAAACCTTTCGAACAACTACGAAGTCACCAACTGACAAAGAAAGCTCCACGTCGGATTCACCATTATACGTATGCATTACCTGGAGTAAATACATCAATTAGTCAGCCGTTGAACAGATTAGAGTAACTTGTTGGTTCAAAAATGATGGTGTAAGGAACTGAGTTACAAACCTCGCCTAAAAAGTAGCCCATGCTATCTGTTGAACCGTTATTTGTTTGGGACGCATAAACTCCGTTAACTTCCTCGTATGTTGGAGGTGGAGGCATGGTTTCCATACTTGGGGGAGGAGGTGCTTCGATTCGTTGTCGTTCGGATCTCATCTATTAAGAAGACAGGGCAATTATATTGTGTGAATATTGGTGGTTAGTTCTAGAAAGAGAATATTGAGAAAGGATTCAGTAGCAAAATTCATACCTCGGCATCAAGCTGATCAAGTATCTGAAGGACTCGTTGATGATATGTACGTTCAGCTTCAATCTTTTGACCCGAGATAAAATATCAAAATTAAGTTCATAGATATCCCAAATAAACTAAAGTATTTTATATGGAAGGAAATTTGTATTACCATACTAATAAGTCTCTGAAGTGTCAACCTCTGTTGTTGAGCTTCAACTGCGGTCATTGCTGCTACAGCTTCTTTTCCCAATATTGCCATGTTTGACTTTAGGTCTTGCAGTTTTGTCTCTGCAGATTCCAATTTCATGACAATCTCAGGATTTCCCGATGTTTCCCTTACTCTAGCTTGGCGTTTCGAAACTTCAATTGCCTGTTTAGGTCCAATGGAGGGCTTAAATATATACTTATATACAATTTTCATAATCATAACACAAGGGGCAAGTATTACTCCGTACTGAAAAACAACACATAATGTATATCACTCTTGACAAATCTCTAGAAAATGCAAACATGTATAGATTGGCAGAAACCCATCTCCTCAACCGATTATCGGCTTCAAGCATTTCTCATTATGGACCTAATTATTTGAAACTATATATGCATAAACAAGTATATATTCTTCTAAAATTAAAACAAACAGAGATATCTAATTGATCAGTAAGATATTGTAGCCTATAAAAACCTGTGCTTCAGCTTCTTGTCGCATTCTGTCATAACGTTGAGCAAGATGCCGTGCATCCTCCAAAGGAGCTCCCATTACCATTGCTCTTAGTGGCTCGGCAACCTAACAATCAAATTAATCAAAATATTAACCAAAAGCATATACACAAGAAAAGAAAAAAATGAGCCATCCAAACAGACGCCACCAAACAGCTTATATTAACTTACATAGAAGTCTTCTTCCATGGATTCATGAACTTAGCAACTTAACATTCTAGTATTTTATGTTCTAATAATGAAAACATTAAACAAACCTGTGTGCCAAGAGCCTTCAACAGATTCCCGCGTTCCTTCTCCATTTGAGCACGAGCACGTCCATACCCTAAAGCAGCTTTCGATAATGTATTGCCACTGGTACAAGTATTTTCAGCACCATATTTCCTGCTATCATCAGACAACTTTGTTCCTGTTGAAAAAAGACCGATTATATACAAAATGGAATTCTAAAAAATCAAGTAGTAAATGCTGACAATATATCATTCAACTCACCTATTTCAACTTGTTTGGACCCAGTGACGATATATCCTTCAACGCCACGAACAATATCCCTTTGAAAATGCTGCAACACAAAATTGACCAAGTTAAACGAAGAGAACACACAAAAGAAAAGTTGATGCAAAAGAACAACTTAGCAACCTTGCCAGCACGGGTTGAGACATAAAGCTTCTCGAGTTTCTGATGTTGCTGGAGTTCTACCTCATCAGTAATTACGTTATCTGAACCTCCATATCCCCCAGCACCGAACTGTTTAAAGACAGCCTGAAGTAACATTCAAGGAAAATAAAAGTTTCAGTTAAAACAAACTAAGCTCCCTGCAGGTAGCAATCTAAAACAAATAAAACAAGTTTCTAATGGATTTCAACAAGCAAAAAGTTTTCCAATATTTCAAATTCATATTTCGGTTTTTTATCATTCAATAGAAACTTAATATTGAAAAAAAAAAGAATGCTGATTCAAATTACATCCTCCAAATTCAAATTTTCAATTTATCTAATAAAAATAACATCCAAATAGCTCATCACTTTCAGTTTAATACTCACACAAGCAGTCCAATTATTTCCACAATATTTCAAATCGATTCACAAATAAAAAAACCGCTATAAATAGATCCGAAACTTAGTTCAAAATGGAACGAACGCATAATCGAAATAAAGAAGACTAACAATAAAAAAAATCAGATCGAAGACAAAAATGAAAAAGAAAATCACTGAAAGTGCAGAGAAACATCATGGATGAAACTAAGAAATCAGCGTTGACTTGGATCTAAATCAAATTTGAGCAAAAAGAAGGAAAGAGTCCAAATTAGGGGACCGAGATAGAGGCCTGTTGTTGGCGAGCGACTTGTTCTCGAAGCCGAGTGGCTTGTTTTCTGATTGCTTCCATTCACCGGCCAAATCGGAGATTTTTTCCGATTGATTCGTAGAGCTAGAAACGGGAAATAGACGGAGCGATTCAAATCGTCGAAACTAATCGGTTTTTTGGATTTTTATTTATTTATTTATGGTTTTTTTCTGCTTTTGAGAGAGGGTAAGGGTTCAATGAAAGAGCTTTTTTCGGTATATCACGGTTGGCAAAATTTGCATGCGTTTGATTTTGAAAAATTTTAAGGTAAGAAAGTAGGTTGTTATGGTGCAGACGTTACTATTTTACCCTTCCTGAGCTCGTCTCCTTGCTTTTTGAGTTTTCGAATGTTAAGACTACCGATCTAGACATGTCTACTTACAATAAAAAATTGGGTAAACTACACTTAAAAGGTTACTAAACTATTACAAATTTACGTTTTAGCCATTTAACTTTTAAAAGTTACAAAATTATCATTGAATTAGTCAAAAGTTTTTATTTAAGTTATTGATTTTTAAAATCATCATTGTATTGTCTTTTCTATTCACACTGCCTATATCCCGAGCCAAGACTTTAACTCTAGTCACGTGTGACCTTAAGCTCGATTTCAATGACAATGAGTTTAAGTCAACTTTCGATCCCATATGGTCTTAATTTTTATTCCAACTATACTTAGGAGAAGCTTCAACACACTTAGCCTAGGCAATCGGAGAAAACAAACACACAAGTTGAGAGAATGTGAGTATTTTATTACTCAAAAGCTAGCTTGAATATGCAAATATTTGCCCTAAAATATTAATAGCCATGAGATTATTACCCTCTTTTTAAAATATATTTTCTATCACATAAAATATTTTAAGTAGTAAAAAGAAAACCTTAATTTTATAATTAAATTTACTTGGTGAACACAAATTGTAAACTATCACTTGAGCCCAACCCAATTTATTAGGGATAATTACTGTTGAAGATCTCTACAAATTGATAGGATAAAACAACATTTAATCTTTAAATTTGATAATTTGATCATTGAATTCTTTTTATCATCTATATTAGTCTCGTAACTTAGCAAAATTTTCTAATTTGGTCTCTAAATTTAAATTATGTTAAGTTATGATTATATGACACTTTGATATTACGTCGTATCATTACCTAAAAATTTTAAAACATATAATCTAAAAATTTATTCTTTTCAAATCAATGGCACAATCTCAAAATGTCACGTCATTATATCTAAATGAAATTCAAGTTCAAAAAAGCTGTCAAATTTCAAGATTAATGTAGGCAAAAGAGTTTAGGGACTAAAATGAAAGAAATACTAAATTTAAAGACTAAAAGTTAGTACCCAGATTTTATCTGTTGAGAATAATAATAGAGTTAGTAATAATTAGAGAAACAACCTTGAATAAGCTTAAAGGACCAACATCTTTTTCCATTTTGGTCAATGATGGCTTATGTCTAAAGCAAATTTGAGACCAGCAGTAAGGGACCTATAACTAGAAAGGCAGACAAATTCAATTGAGTAACCCCTTTATAAATTGGCTTCCACATTAAGTCTTCTTCTTTCTTTATAAATTTAAACTCTTCCATGAAAATTGAAGTGATGGAGTTAGTTTGTTCAAATAAATGCATCAAATTCACTATTCTCTTTTATTATAATTAATCCACCAACTTTTTATATAATTTTAACACACATTCTGTTAATAATTAATATTTGATAAAAATATTATATATTATTGATGAATGTAATAATGAATTTAAATTTATTTTAAAAAAACTTTTTTATGAAACATCATCTGCAATAGCATAAAAAATATAAATTAGTCTATTTATAAATGTGTTGATAATAAATCAAATTATTAGTGCAATAATTAAGTAATTATTTATCTTAAATTTTTCATTAATGTCATATTTAGTCTTACAAATTTTATGAGAAAGCAAATATAATTATTGACCCTAAAGTATAAGCATGCTTTATTGGCAATTGACTAGATTCTATGCTATTATTATTATTATTATTATTATTATTGTCGTCTTCATGAATTTCTTGTGAATATCATTAAGAAAACATGTTCATCATCATTTTTCATTTCGATGATACAAGATTTAATTGATAGTTGAGTTGATTAATTCATCTTATTCTTGATATAAGTTATCAGAGTATAGAGAAAAAATATTTTATCGTGAAAAAAAAAGTGAAGTCTTGAGAAAGTCAACTCCTTTAAAGAGAGTCCTTAAAAGTATATATAAATGGATTTTTTTTTGTCGAATTTCGAATCACCGGAATGATTTGAATTTCGAGTCGATATATTCTATAATACATTTTTATGTTTTTTAACAAAGAATATCACAATTTTTGAAATTTAAAGAGAATGCTAACGATATTAAAATTCTAATTTTATATTTACAAATAAAAAAGGGTTTAATTGCACTAAATGCCTCAAGGACAAAACTATGGCTTGATAGATTTATAAATTTCAAAAGATTTTAATTAAGTTATCAAAATATTAGTATAATATTAATTAGATTATTTTGTTAGTTTACTTGTCGGTTTAAATATAACGTAGAGTATGTATTCAAAATACATAAATTAAATTATAAACGTATGTCCACCTATCACATGAATAATTTAAGTTTAACGTGTTAAAAAGAACAAACATTGTCAATACAAATTCAGAGTATTATTTCTATTTTTTTAATATTCATATTCAAGTTGCTTGTAATATATATATTAATATGGTATTTGTTCGATTTAAGTTGACATTCAATGTACAAATTAATGAATAGGTTGACGGAATAACTTAATTGATATCATGTCGATACTTTAAAAGTTCAGATTGTTTAAATTTTAAGGACTAATTTAAAATTTGAGTTGTAATTTGAAAATGTCTAGTACAATCAACCCAACAAAAAAAATTGAAAATCGAATCGAATCATGATGTTAAGTTTTGACTTTATTAAGTACGATTTAAGTTTAGTTTAATTCATGCGTTTGATTCGATATTCGATTCATGAGTTAAAAAAAAGTAATTATTCAAATTGAATTATATTTTTATTTAATGTATCATTAGATTATTAGGGCTCAAAATTCTACACATGTATGGAGACCATTTAGAACATAGAGATGTGTTTGAAAATAACATACAATAAATAATGAAATGTATGGTTTGAAATTAATTAGTAATAACAAATTAAATATGTATAATATTAATATAAAAAATTAGATTAAATTGTTAATAAAACGAAATTTAAGCACATAAATATATTACATTAAGAATACCGAATGAGTACAATTGTTTATCATGGTGTTGTAATCAATTTTGAGTTGTTGTCGAGTTAACTTGTGACACAAACACAATCAACAGCATTATTAATATTTATAATTAATGAATATAATAAATTGTGCATAATAAAATAAAAACTTATAAAAATAACAAAATGAAGCTTTGGTTGATTGGTAAATTTAAGTTTTTACTAATCCAATTGGTGTGGGTTCAACTGCCACCATATCTATATTTTTGTAGGTTTTAATTAAAAAAAATTAAAATACCCTCAAATAATATAATTTATTTAAATTGTAGGAGAATATTTTCATAATTTTTTCTAATCGGGATGATGTCGGTTGACTTGTGACACCTCAGTCGATAGCTTAATTAAGAGTAAGTATAGCTATACGACTGATTAAGATAATAAATTGTGTATAATAAAATAAAAACGTATAGAAAGTAATAAAATGAAGCTTTGGTTAAATGGTAAATATAATTTTTTATTAATTCATTTGATGTGGGTTTCAAATCTCACAATATCTATATTCTTATAAGTTTAGGTTAAAATGAAAAAGATTAAATACCCTCAAATGATATAAACTTATTTTAATTACGGGAGGATATTTTTGTAATTTTTCTAACCGAGTTAGTGTCAGTTGACTCGTGATATTAACTCAGCGATGAACTTACTTAATAATATAGATAATTATTTGATACACTAAGGATGAAGTTTTTTTACTTCACAAATAGAATTAAAATATTATCATATGTTCTTAATTGATATTTATGAAAATAAATTAATGTATACATGACAACTTTTAGAACTTGTTAACGTAACTTTTTTTTAAGAAATATTAAAAATTAATAAACCGAATCGATTCAAATCAGTAAAATTCGATTCGATTCAATTAGGTTTTTTTTTGCAACTTATTAATGTAACATTTTTATCTTTTTTCTTGGGCTAGGGAAGGTTTAAAGGATACAAATAGCCCATTTGCTTATGGACTATTTCAGGCTATAAGGGTTTGAAGCTTGATTTTTTTAGATCAAAATCATTATAAATTTGAATAGTGTTGGATTTAGTTAAATTCAAGTTCGAATTATTTTAGTTTTATTTCAGGTTGAGGTCAATTCAATTTAGAATCATCCTAAAAGAAATTAAATTATCGAACAACGAGTTCTTATCGAATCGTTTCAAAACTAGATTCTGATAGTTCAGGTCAAATTTTCAAGTTCGGGTCTACCGAGTTTATATCCCGAAAATCACTGAGAGTGTCTGCTTCCCTTCTACTGCAGGCTGAACAGCACTGCTACCAGCTTAATGACTAAGGTTTTGCAAACCCAATGTCTTAAAGTCAGCCAATGTTTGGGCCCTCAAAGTTAAACCAACATACTCATTTCAAATAATAATATATAAGACTTTAGCATCAAAATAATAATGTAAAATGATAAATTTAGCTCTATTTATTTTTTACTTATTTTAGTTACTGAATTTAAAAAAAATAATTAGATATATTTTGTTCAATTAATTCATTGAATGTTGTTAAAATTATAATAAATTAAATCTTTAACCGTTAAAATTAATGGTCGACCATTACAGATTAACAACAATATTTTTTTTGGTTGTTTTCATCACGTGACATGTTTGGATTGTGTCAAATGGAAAAACTAGTGTTTTACATTTAAAATCATTAAAATCTAAGTTTATGTATGATATTGCACATTAGATCAAAGTTTATGTACAATTTTGATATTTATCTCATTTTCCATCCAACAAAAATATTTTGACTAATTTTGAAGCTTTAGGGTTAGAGGTGTTCATATGTTAAATAAGATATGGGAGTTGAATGTTTGAGTCTTAGCTCACCCTATATTTTAAATAAGCCTAAATTTTTTTCGTCCAAATCTTTTCAAATTTTGAACAAACCTTTAAATTTAGGTAAATAAATTTAACTCTTGAACAAATTTATTAAAATTTAAAAACTAAAATCATCAATATAATGAATTATTACCAAAATAACGAAAAAATAAAAGATTAAAAATTAAATTTATTATTATCGTAAATAATAATTCATTTGTCTAGTTGTTGGATCGCTTTAAAAAAAACACTTATTGATGATAAGATTCAACATGCACAAACACAATTATAGAAGCAAGCAAATGGCCTTTTTTATTTTATTTTGAGAAAAAAAACAAAGAAAAAAAAGAAAAATTGTAAATTTTGGGGTCCATTTTGAAAATATATGTGGATGGTGGTGTGTGCTCATTGAGCAATTTGGTGTATGTTGCTTGCAGTATCAGCCCAGCTTGTATATACTTTTTTAAATCTCTGTTTTTTTTTTACGTAATATTTAGAACTATTTATAATCCCTCTCCAATTTATAAATAGAAAGATAATACACTTCAACGCACTCGAACTCACGTCCTTCTATATTGACAATAATACCCATACCAATCGAACTAAGGCTAAATCGACCAGCTCAATTTTGTAATTTGATTAATTAAAAACTAGGTAAGTGGAGGGGTAGGGATGGATGATAAAGTACCTAACTAAGCAGTCCATTCTCAGAAAATAAAATAAAACTCCACCTTTTAATAAAGAAGAAATTGAAAGGCATATATAATTTGTTTAAAATTTAAATTTTAAAACACTTGGGTTTTTTTTTTAAAGCTATACAAACTTTTAACTTTCCATTCTCACAAAAGTTTTTTTTTCTTTATTCTTTTTTGTTAATTATGAATTTGATCCTTGTACGGAAATATTAATTTTGCTATTTATTTTTTATTGGAATTTAATTTTTAATTTTTATGAAAATTGAAAAAATTAATCCAATTGAGTAATATGATTAATCCTTGTTATTTAAAAAATTTTAACTTGAAAATTGACTTCGTGTTTTTATTAATAACTCAATTAAATTTTCGATTATAATAAAATATAATAATCAAATTTTGATAAATTAAAATAAAAAGATTAAATTTTTGGATTTTCAATTCTCGATTTTCGTAAAAAAAAAGGACACAATTGAAAATTAGATTTATTGATTATATGAAAATAGGGGTATAAGATATTTAAAAAAGAATGGAGTGGAGTCAATAGTCATTTTGCTGAACTGGTCTTGTGTGAGTCATGTAATCACATAATAATAAAATTTGTAAAATAACTATATCAATTTTAGGTAAAAATACAGCTATTATATATATTGCTTTTTTTATGAGATATTTTTCATTTTTTATTTAAAATAAATCTGATCAGGTTTTAAATATTTAAATTCAAATTTAACTCGTATTTTAAATAATTTATTTTTTTTAGTTCAAACCTATTTTTTAAACTTAATATCTTAAACCTTTTTATATCTCGTTCAAACTTTAAATTAAAAAAAAAATTAACTCAACCTTTGCATACTTTTGCAAGTAAAATTTACGTAATAACAAATAGAGGTGCTCATGGACCGAGCTGGACCCATACAAAGTATCTAGACAAATTTTCTAAGTTCGGGCCAAACTTAACCCAAAAAATGAGCTTACTTTTTTCCCCAAGCTTAGCCCAATTTAAGAAAAATGAACCCAGGCCTGACTTGGCCCACCCATATTTAACTTTTTTAAGATTAATTTTTATTTAAAAATATTTTTTTAAATATAATACACTAAAAAATTCTAAAATAAAAGTTTTCTAACACATTAAAAAGTATTTATATTAAAAGACACGAATAAATATAATAAATATTTTATTTTATTAAATATAGTTTTTAATTTTTAAAATTTTGAGTTGGATTATTTAGTTGAATAAGTATTTTTTTAGGTTTTAAGTAAGGCATTTAATTATTATTGGATTAATGGTTTATATAAATATAAATATATATAATAATTATTTAACATATATAATATTTTTATAACATAATATATTCAACTAGGTCGAGCTTAAGTAAAAAAATTATTGGTCAAAGCTCGATCCATATAAAAATGGACCATAAATTTTATCAAGTCTATTTTTGTTCATTTTATTCAAATCCTCTCATTTTTTCTAATCAACCTTAAGACTTAAATGAATAACGTGATTGTAATAACAAATCAAGTCATTATTATTTTATTATGAAATTAGTCAACTTTAACAGTACTTAAAATTTGTAAGTAAACCACAGACATAAATTAGCATCTATGATGCTTATCTAAGTGGTTATCGGTTTATTATATTTAAATACTCAATTTTAATTTATATTTTAAATAAGTTAGTAGGTTTTTTTTGGGAAATAAAGTTTTTAAATAAGTAATTATATTAAATGTTATTGTTCTAGAACCTTCCAAAATTAATCATAGTATTTATATTAAAATTTCTAACATAATTTAATATAATTCTCATATATAATACGTATTAACTTAATATAATATCAAACTTTTTTTTTCTTCAATGAAACATTAGTGTCGATAGTGGACTTCTGGATTACCTCTGTGTCCTTTTAAGTTCAAAATCACGACTATGTGATCTGAGCATGATTATTGGTCTGGTTATCCTCTTACTGGCTCAGCTTGACCGCAGAGGATCGTTCTCAGCTTGTGTTGTATGATTGGAAAGGTTACGTAGTTGTTTGATAGACTTTTTTTTATTGCCACCGGGTTAGAATTTTTTGAGTCTAATAAAAAATTTTAAAATTTTAAAGGGTTTAATTAAAATTTTTAATAATTTTAAAGTTTAATAATAATTTTTTTTAAATTGAGAATTTTGAATAATTTTTTTTAAATCTTGAAATGATTAATGATAATTTACAAAAAAAATTAAAGAATTTAATTAAATTTTTAAAAAAAATTGAATGATTTAATTAAAAATTTTGATTGCTTGTATTTGAATCTAATTATGCAAAAATCATGTGTGGATTCTCTATAAATCATTTTAGCTCAGATCTCAAGATGTAGATTTATTATAATTATTTGTATTTATAATTGTAAAAATAACTTGTATTAAAATATACTTAATCCAATTAAATAATAATAGTTAGTCTACCATTTTTTTAATTTTAATTTTAATTTTTTATTTGTCCATTTTTGTTGTTCTTATCATCATGTACGGCTAAATCCCACTATTTGGATCATACTTCACTGTGATGGTTTTTTCTATGTATTTTTATCGTTATTTTAAATGTTATAAAAGGAAAATACCAAATAAGGTGACCAAACGGTCCAATATATTTTAGCAAAAAGCCGGACTCTTATTTTAATAATTAATGATGTTTGATTTAATTTTAGCTCGATTGGTATGAGTATTGTTGTCATGTACGAGGATTTGAATTTAAATACACTAAAACGCATTATCCTCTTATTTATGAGTTGGGGAAACTATGAGTAATTCTAGCCATTTTGTAAAAAAAAAAGAACAGATATGATCAGAATCTATAATAAAATTGTTCAAGAAAAACAATGATAAAATATTATATTTTTAAAAATTTAAATATTAATATTCTTATTTTATCTTAATAAATGGAAAATATTTTAGTGCACCAAGTTTCAGAATTTTTTAACTCACAAAAGTGATTAATTTTTAAAAAATTATAATACATGTTTAAATAAATCAAAATATATTAAATAAAATCATGATGATCATACAATTTGAGATTTGAAATTGAAATTCTTATATAAATTAATTTAATGTTATATTACCCATTAAAAATATTTGAAAGGTATATTTACTATTTTTTTAAAATTACATTTTAGTTTTTAATGGTAAACAAAAAATAATATCTCAATAATCATCTATGGCGGAGCCATTAAGAGACTCTGTGTCATAGTTTTTTTAAAATGATAAAATTTTAATTTAAACCTTATATAATTTATAAAAATTTAAATTAATAATAGTAAAATTAAATTTTGGCCTAAAAATGATAAAAATTTGATTCAACCATTTAAAAATATAAAGATATAGACTATTAAAATGATAAATTTATAGTTTTACTATCGTAAAAATATATAATTTAATTTTTATCTCCTCCAATTTTTTTTTTGACTTTGCCACTGATAATCACAATAATGAATGAATTATAGGTGAAAGGTAAAAAATATGTGTTCGAATAATCGATTAAATTATATTTTTTATTTTCTTATTAATAATAAATTTAAAATCAGGTTTGTGAAAAAGTATTTACAAACCCAAGTATTTAAATATTTTAAAATTTAGGGATTTTTTTATAAGAAATAATATTTGTTAGAGTTAATTAAAAGTTTAAGTAAACTATTTAATTTGATTTTCCAATTAGTGTTTTAGTCCACGCTGCAACACACATTGCATGCGTGAAACATTTTACACGTAATTTCGCCACTAAATCAAAGAACCAACAACCTTTCAACCACGTGATTTCCACTCGCGTCTTGAACCGTCCGATGTACAATCCTAAGCCCTAACATCCGTTGGATTATACACGCTCGACTTCTGTCGCTTGTTGATAAAACCCTCCTAATAAAAGAAAGGGGCGGGAATTGTTATGCAAAAATCCACCGAAAAGAGGCCGAGATTAACGCTACAAAGCAATCTAATTTCTTAAATAATCTCAAAATTAGTGGCAATTTTGGGAGAATAATAAATAAATTAAAAATAATTCTACAAATGATGAAATGATTGCAGTTTCAAGGGATGGTCCATTAGTACGTTTGTTATAGTTTCGAACTTATCTTAGCGCCTAAAGCCGCCTGTCACCTATCTCCGCTCACAGACCAATCACCATTCACTATTTCCCTTTATTAACAACAAAATTAACGGGAAATGACTTTCTTGGAGTTTGCATTATAGGAAGGGACCAATCATTATGATTCTAAATTGGTTAAAATATCTAATTGAGGCTCCAAAATATCAATATTATATCAATTATGTCATTTTATTAGTTTATGCATTAGTTTTAATCTAATCTTAAACATTTTAAAAATATATAGATTAAATTGTAAATATGTGTATACTTATTACATGAATAATTTTAAATCCAACGTGTTTAAAAAAGAATCATTAAAATTTATAATAGTTATTCTTTAATAAGTACACATTTGTTACGAAATTTGATAATAAATACTAGAGTTGCAATCAATACTAGCGAAACTAATAAAAGGACTTGATTAATATGATATCGATATTGAATGACTTAATTAGAATATTTTGAAGTTTAAAGGCTAATTTAGAATTCGGGTCATGCTTGAGGACATATGGGGCAATTAACCATAAAAAAATATTATATAGGAAAAACTTGATTAATTATATATATTAAAAAAAAGTGTGTTTGATAACATATAATTTTTTCTCAATACAAAATTTTTAAAAACAAATGTTAATAAGGTAAATAGATAAATAAGTAACTGATGTTCTTATATTTAAAATAAATTATCTATAATTTTATTAAAAATAAAATAATAAAATAATAAAATTTTAACTTTTATCTAGAACTATTCAAAACAATACAAAATTTCAAATAATTTTATAATATAAGCTCAACACACATAAAATTCCGCACTAATATTTTTCTTAATTTTTTAAATTTATCTTATGTTAATATTAAAATAAATATTATATTTTTACTTATTATAAAAAAAATTAAATAAACGAAAACTTACGTTAGATAATGTAAATAAATTTAGTAGGGTGAATTATATTTGTATGCATATTTTTTAAAATAAATAATTAAGAAAATAAAAAAAATAATAAAGAAAAAAGTAGAAAAGAGACATATGTCAAAAGCAAATCCAATGAACATGAAACAATCCAAAAATAAAAAAAGAAAAAAGAAAAAGAAATCTTTGTGGAAAAAATAATGGATTCGATCCAAACAAGGCCACCACAGAATAGTCAAGCTCTTCAAAAAAGACTCTTTTATATTTTTGGGTATAAATAATTTGAAAAATTGTAATAAAAAAAAGGGATAGGCCATTAAAATCAATTTTAGCATTAGTTTCGCCCTTCAACAAAGCCTTAACCAACTCTTTACCTTTTTTCCCATCAGTTTCCTACTTTCGTTCTTCTTCTTCTTCTTCTTCTTCTTCATATTCTTCATCTTTATCAGGTAATTATTTCATAAAGTTATATTATATGTATATGTAAAATTTAATTATTATTTTTTTTTCTTGTTGTTTTAAAATTTATGTGTTTAATCCTATATATGATTTTGGGAATTTAATTATAATAATAGAAAAATGGAGCTTTGCATGGAAGCCAAAGCGTTGAAATCAAGTGTAAGAGGAGAATTCACGAAGAACAGCCATAACCAGAACCAGCATGTTGCTTTTGATGATTTTTTTAGCTTAAACGGTGGCGTTTCGAGTGAAGAATTCTCAGTTGATTGTTTTTTTTATTTTACTAATGGAGAATTTGAAGAAGAAAATGAAGAGAAAAATTCTGCGCTTATTTTCTCTCAAGAAGAAAGAGTAACAGATGATGATAGTAACTCGAATTCAAGCAGTTCTTATTCCGGTCTTACGAATGAACTATCCGTACCGGTCATTTTCATTTCTGGATTTTTTTTTGAATTTTTTCATGCATTCTTTTACCGGTTTTTTTTAATCATTTGCAGGATTTTTTTATTGTTTTTTTTTATTTTTTCATGCATTTTTACTTTTTTTTTTAAATTTTCATGCATTCTTTCACCGGCGATTTTCATTTTAATTTTTTTTCATCTTTTGATCTTTTGCACTCATTTTTTGAACTTTTTGAAATTTTCCTGCATTCTTTTACTGGTGATTTACATTTTTATTCAATTTTAAATATTTTCATGCAATTCTTTTATTTTTATTTTCGATTTTTTTCATTCATTTTTTAGATTTTTTTTGAAATTTCGTGTTTTTTTTTTAAATTTGGTGATTCTTTTTTTGGTGTTTAGGATGATGAGATTGCAGGGCTTGAATGGGTATCACAATTTGTGGACGATTCCTTTCCCGTGCTACCATTTTCATGTCCTGTTTTCGAGCAACAAACCGAGAACCAAACACAAGCCCGGTTTGAACCAGAATCAGCACCAGTTTTTGTGAAAACTCCATGCTTTTCATCACCAATTCCATCAAAATCGAGAAGCAAAAGGACTAAACCAACCGGCAAAACATGGCCGGTCGGGTCAATCCCTCGTTTTGAGTCGTCAACTTCTTCGACAACAACGGCTTCGTCATCAAGCACTTCTTCGGGATTTTCAATTTCTTCGACACCAACTCAAAAACCCAATTTGGGTGACACCACTGAACCGCCGACAAAGAAACAACGGAGAAAATCGGTCGTTCAATCCAACGGGAACGCTTTCCAACGAAGATGTAGTCATTGCCAAGTTCAAAAGACTCCGCAATGGAGAACCGGTCCACTCGGTGCCAAAACCTTATGTAATGCTTGCGGGGTTCGTTACAAGTCCGGTCGGCTCTATCCCGAGTACAGACCTGCTTGTAGCCCCACTTTTTCCGGTGACATGCACTCCAATAGTCATAGGAAAGTTTTGGAAATGAGGAAAAAGAAAGAGTTAGCAGGGAAAGAACCGGATGAGTTGACCCCGGTTGTTCCAAGCTTTTGAGTTTAACAAGAACCCGGTTTAGTTTTAACTCTTATTAGGGTTAGCTTTTTATTAGGGTTTATAGTGTTTAGTTTCTAGAATTTAAGGGTCTAATTACGGAAATTAGGTAGGCTTTCATTTCTAGGTTTTTTTTCTTTTATATTTCCTTTTAGACTTTTTTTGGTCATTTTATTAGCAGCAGATTTTTAACGAGGAGGGCGAAATTTACAAGTTGAATTTTATAATTTCTACTATTATTATTAATTTATTATTATTTTTTAAAAATTCAAACTTTGAAATGGTTACTTTCATGTTGTTTTTGACACGTTCAAAATAGTTCAGCCGGCCATAAGGGTTTGGACTGATATATTTAACGGTCAAATTACAACCTTGGTCCTTTTAGTATACTTAAATTTAAAATTTTGTCTTTACATTTTGATTTGATAGAAGTTAATCTTTATTTCTATAATGTTATCAGTTAGTTAACAGTTAACACCCATATGAGTTCATCCTAAAAATACTTCAATAGATTGGATTTTTTATAGAATTAGAAAATCAGAAAACGTCAAATCTAAAGATAGATATTAAAACCAAAATTTTATCACAATATAAAACTAAAATCATAATTTAACCTAGGAATTGTTGAAGGATTAATTCAAAATTAACATCAACAGAAGGCAATAATGTTTCAACCGGACCGACCGAACCGACTTAGTTGGAGCAAGATTTTTTTAATAATTTTTTTATTTTTCTGAGTTTTAAAAAATTTTATTTATCAAAATAATTAGACCGATCAAATCTACTAGATCACATGTATAATTCTAAAAACATTGATTAAGGGCTTAAATATATATATTTTACCACTTCATAGATGTAATTCAGTTGATAAATTATATTCTTATACTTGAATAAATGTCAAAATTGAAATGTAGCATAGATTTTTATTTTTAGAGACCAGGAAATAAAGAACAAGTTGTTGAAATATCTGGATCAAAATGGTTAAAAATGTATTAATGGGTGCTGAGTCAGTGGTGTAAATGCCTAGAGACCCCAATGTCCCCCATGAAAATTGACAAAAAAAGAAGAGAAAAATAGGTCAATGACTCAAACTAGCCCTCTCAATACCATTTTAGTGGACCACACTATTTTCATTAAAACAAAAATGATAAACTTGGTATTGGTAATGGTAGGGCGATATTGGTATAGCCGCCCTTTGATGGTGATTGAAAATTTTAAATTTTTTTTTTGTTTTGCCATTTGTTTAGATTGTAATGCTTGGTTATGTTATAAGGATGGGTTTAAATTAGTTTATTTTTAATTTTTATACTATAAAAAAATTATGGTTAAGAATTTCATAATTGAGTGTTCAGTTTCTTTAAGAATATCTTAAATTCAAATCACAGTTGTACCAAAAATAAAATTAAAGTTAAATTTTAACAAAGTCAAAATCATTTGAACTCAATCAATCTGTTGGATCGAGATTAATAGGGACATTGATCCAAAAAAGATTTTAAACTAGTATAGACGAGTTGAAAAGAGCAAAAAGTTAAACCGAATTTTATATGTATTTTTATTTTTTATAAACTTTTTAATGATTTATTTAATTGAACTGAACAGATTAATAGGACTGACCAACCGATAGCCTGACTATGGACCACCAATCCGAATCTAAAACCCTTGAATTTCTATTCAACAATTACAATTTAATAGGATTAATAAATCTTTTAGACTACAAACAAAAAAATTGAAAATTCAATGTTATTTTTTAGACAATAAATATTAACTTGTTACAATTTGACTTTATTTAATTCATTTTAATATTACAAGAGTTTAATTAATTCATTTAATAATAGGAAAAGCTAAAAAATTCTTGATAGATACTCTCACTTTTTTTCTCTTGTTATGTTTATTTATAGTTAAGGATTTACTCTTTATGCTTTAATTTGACATAGTTTGATTATTCTATTTTTATTATAGCATCTTACTTCGGATGCAAGCGGTAAGGTGTGTGGGCATTCAACAGAAACCGTTAATCATGTACTGAGACTCTTCAGCTGTGGTGACATAGTTGGTAGTGATCAAACCGAATAAACAAGATGAATTTTTTAACATCAGTTTGGAGTGGTTTGGGATTAATCTATCGAATCCAAATTATTTTGTTTGTAATCCTAATGATTGGCCGACTCTGTTTGGTGCTACTTGTCGACACTTATGGATTAGAAGGAACAATTCGGTGTTTAATGCAGATTTCATTGAGGGGATTAGTATCTTGGAGAAAAGTTACAGAACGAGGGATGAGTATTTTCATCTCAATAAGGATTTGGCAAGCTCGATCGGGCAAAGACAAACCAAAGCTTGTAAATTAATTAGGTGGAATCCACCGGAGGATGAATGGCATAAGGTGAAGACTGATGGTGCTGTGTGCGGAGTGTCTGGGAATGCTTCAGCCGGGGAAGTATTCCGGGACAAGCATGGTAAGTGGACTTCTGGTTTCTCTAAATATATTAGTTGTTGCTCTGCTCTTAATGCTGAGCTTTGGGGAATGTAGGAGGGTCTCCAAATAGCTTGGAGTCTAGGCCTTCAACAAATTAGGATAGTATGGCAGCTATCCATTTGATTCAAGCGGAGACAATGGAGGTCCACCACTCAGTTGTGTTATGAGCAATTAAAGATCTCATTCAACGCTCCTGAAGAGTAATCAAGTTGCTGATGGTATGGCAACAATGACATTTTCAAGGCATCGGGGCAGGTGTGTTTTCTGCAACCCCCGGATGAAATCTTTCAAAGGCTACATGATGATTGATCTAGAGTGACTTGGCCTCGACAAGGCTAGTCATAATCTTTTTCCTCTTGTACCAAAAAAAAAAAAAAACTCACACAAAAATATCTAGTAAATCATGATTGGTTGATAAAAAAGTTTTTTAAGAAAATAATTCAGGTTGGTCTTCAACTAGAATAATTAAAAACTAAAGATACTATAAAAGTGGAGGACCAAATTAATGTCTAAGACTAAATATCAAATTTAAGCATAATACAGGGACTAAAATCAAAGCATAATACAGGGACTAAAATCAAATTTGACCAAACCTAATTATATGAATAAGTCAATCAAACTCAGAATTCAATGCAACGTAAAGGGTTTGTGATGCAAGCTTGTAAAATGAAATAGCAAAATAGGCAGCTTCCCTGGCAGCTGATATCATCCAAATATGAATTATTAGAACCCTTTGCAATGAATTAATAAAAGTTTAATTATGAATTTCATCCACCAACTTTACGAAAATCAGGAAGTCAGTTTAATTAACAAAGCTAAATTTTACTATTAAATTGTTAATCTGAAAATTAGTAGTTCAACAATTTATGTACACGAAATTAGTAAAAGTTAGCAATTCTACAATTTATACGCAATAAATTAGCAAAAATCAGCAATTCATCGTTTACCAATAAATGGACTAACTTATCAATTTTTGTAAAGCACAAGGTTCCAATTCTAGCAAACTAGAGAGAGTAACTTCTCAATTTTGTTAAAATTGAGGGATGAACTTCACAATTAGACCATCAATAAATATAATACATCAATGATTGAAGACAGAAAAGTCAACTCACATCCAAAAATGGAACTATTTTCCCACAGTTTGCACTGTCTAATGCCCAGTTTTGTTGACAATCAAATGAATTATTAAGCCAGATTTTGTAGATTTCTACACCTTTTATAATTTTACTCGAGAGAGGCATGGCATAATTGTTTGGCATTTAAACAGGGCATATAGGGACCTTGACCCCCTAAAATGATAAAAATATTATTTAGTCCCTTCATTTTTTTTGATACAATATCTAAAACTACCCATAATTCCTCCCTAACGCTTAGGAGGATAAACACACTCGAGCCCACACCCTCTTCCACTGGCAACAATGCTGATGCCAGCTGAGCTAAAACTCAGTTAGCAGTCTCTTCAAATTTTATATAATGGTAATATTGCACTTTGCCCCCAATTTATATAGTTCAAAGAAAGAGGACCAATTGCTTGATCCATTTTAACCTTAGTTATATGTTTTTAATATTAACCCTACTATGCATACAATATCTTGGGAAGTTTGGCAAGACTATTTGAGTCAGACAAAAAAGGGGACAAATGTAGGTTAAAAAAATGGTATGGGAAATATAATTATTAATTAAACAGTAGACAATTTGTTTATAGAAAATTTAATGAATTTGTTTATAGAAAATTTAAAGACAACTTTCCAAATACAATTAAGCTACAAAATTTAACTATTAATTGTGCAAATTCATTTTTGTCTAAAGGTAGTAGCAAATTTCTTGACGTTATCATATACTAATCATAAGATGTGTCTTTCAAATAAATAGAGATAAGTTTTTGTTTAATAAAATCTTATCAGTGATAATTATATATACAAATTTTTAAATTTTAAATCATTATTTTCTAAGTAATTTAGATGAGGATAATTTAATAAGTAAATTTATCTCAAGGCTAATACATAATTAAAAAGATCATGTTTAAAATATTTATCATCTACTTAATTAGAATTTAATTTGATAATAATTAAACATAAGTTTAAGATAAACTAAATCTTCAGTGTTCAGAAATTAGAAAGTCTCAAGATGATTAATAATTAATGATATATTTTAGTTTGAAATTATCCTATATGCCTAAGAGTTAAAAATAATTTAAATGAAAATATATTTTCTAACAAAATTCAAAATAAATGTTTTTTTTTCCCTATATGGTATTTAAGGAATGAATGAAGATGTTGAAGAAGCCTACCATTTATAGACTTAATTGCTATCAAACAATCAAAGAAACCTTATATGAACTGTTAAATCAAGCATTTGCAGTCATCAAGATCATCATCATAAAACTCAAGCAAACCACGTATAAAGATCACAAATCGAAAAATGAAAACATTTCAAACTTTATTTTTTCCCCTTTGTCATTGTATATCAACTAGCCAGAAAGGCAATTACGAGCCCTATATTCAAGAGGGTGAAACAAGGCCTTTTACATGGTCTAATAAGAACTAGGTCAAGTTACAACTATCTCCCTAGCCTTTCCTAGGATAGCATTAAAATTTAGAACATACCAAGTAAACAAGGTTGTACAGTAATAAACAGTGCTTAATCCTAAAAGAAGCACTGATAATTGTTCCGGACAACTGGGAATTGTCTTCCCTGGCCAACTTAGACAACCATGCTATGAAAAACGTAATTCTCACCCATTTTTCCCTGAGTATTAAAGTTGCCCGAAAAAAAGAATGAAATTTGAGGTTTATGAAGGGAAAGTTGGCATTACCTGAAACAGATGTAATGCTACATCAAGATGCGAAGTACAGCTAGGCCGACAGCAGATATGGAGACAAGGGTACCTATGCAGTACTTAATCACATCATATTTTGCTGCTTCCAACTGTGCTCTCAAGGCATGAATTTCCTGTAGACAATTCAATATTGGGTTAATATCTGAATGTCAGCTAAATAGAGGTTTTCAAATGAAAATAAACAAGCAAGCTCACTCTATCTAGCTTGTTTGTCAGGTTCGTAGTTTCTGCATTTTGATTGGCTAGTTCATCACGTATGCGCCTAAAATCAGTTCAGAATTAGGAAAATAAATGCATGACCGCTGAAGTAACAGAAGAAAGCAAGTACTGTAATGAAGAGAAGAAATTTAAGTTGACCTACCCTCTTTCAAGATTTAAATCCAGGCGCTGCCCGGCAGTGACCTTGTCAATTTCATACCTGTTTGAGAGACCAGTTGTATAAAATCAAGCCAGTAAATTTTTAAAGAAGTTAAAAATACATTGCCTTATGCTCCACAAAACATGCCTTAGTTCACTTCGCATTTTTTCTATGTCACCTCGAAGTTTTTCAGTTTCACGTTGCAACATAGAAAAATGATAATCCTGCATTAAAAAGAAACACTTGTAAGGAACCACACAAAGACTATAAGTATTTGCATAACCATCTGTTGGTCCACTCTCAATGATAATTTACAATGGATGCATTAGAACTAAAAAGAACATTTAGAATAACTTAATATGAGAATCACTATAACATCTAATCATGAGAAAAAACTTCCTACCAAGGGCCAAATCTTAAAAGTTGATCCAAAGAAGCTCAATGAGAAGAATTCTCTTTCAATTTCAACAGGATCTGATAAAACTGCCAAAAAACTCTGTACTCCATCTTAAACCCTGTACTTGATATGTTGTCAACCACCATTGAAGCATCTTCACCTCCTATAGTGTTCTCTAACCTACACTCTCCTTTGATACGAGATTATTCATGTCAACTTTCTCCTTAACCTCCTTCCTTCTCTAAACCCGAGCTATCATCAATAGAAGGGCAAAAGGAGAAATTACTGGAGCAAAAAAGCACTTAAGAAATTCCAAATAGAAGTATAGAACCACACTTACCCTAAATGACTCAACATCAGAAATAGCAATATTCTATGTTCAATTATTCAGCTTTGTTTAAGTGATTCTGTCCAACACACATTCAGACGTTAAATATGAAAAAAACTAAGAATAAAATTGAATATACTCGTGTTAGACCTTATGCAACAAGCAACACTAAAGTTGACACGCAAGGAAAAAAAACTTCAGTGCCATGAGATCATTGATTCAAATAGAATTGAATCCCAAATACTAAACTCAGTAAGCGATTGATAGGAAGTGTTTGGTTTGAACCAAATGGTAGTTATCTAAATAATGCAAACATAATAACAAGTCCAGCTTTGCCGATTCAGATAGGAGTACCTGAGAACTTTTTACTTCAGATTTAAACTTTGACAAATTGGCTTCTTGGAGCATCTCAATCTACAAAGTAAAACAAGAAGAAAATATCAACTAGCTGATGAAGATCATACTTAATAGAGAAAACATTAAACAGTCCTGAGTACCGAAAACAAAAAACCAAAAGGAAAATCATAAATATATCCCCTTACCTTCTGCATTTCTGCTTTAGAAACAAAAGAATGAGAAACATTCTCCAAGCTGTCGTTTAACACTTCGGTGATTGCTGCTGTTATTGCCTCTGCTTGTTTTGATGGCACGCCTTGCGCTTCCAAACTTCGAACCTATCAAATGTCCAAATAACTCATAAACTTGAAAAAAAGAGACGAAACAAATTAAGTAAATACCATTTCTATTTTATTTTCAAAAACTAAATTCCATGTCGGACAGTAAGAAAACCAGATTTCATTCAAGTGTAATACTTAAAAGCAGTAATCACTATACAAACTCCAATTATCCTCCTAATTACAAGAAACTATTCAAACCAGATTTCTCTCAGTTTTTTTCCCGGCAACCAAACAGGAAACTCTTAAGAAAAATAAAAAGGATTACCAGAGCCAATGTATCGACGAGAAATGCACGCTTTCCGTTGGATTTAACAAGTTGAGAAATCTGCCGGGATCCAATTTTGTTAACGAGGGAACTTGAATACGCATCAAACCCTAATTGAACCACGCGTTTATACGCGCTCATAATTTTTTTTTTTTCGAATCTGAGATTGATGGACCAAAAGAGTGAAAATTTTAAAAATTTCGGATTGATTGCAAAGGAAAACGAGGAAAAAACTCGATCAATTTGTGTCTGAAAAGAGAGCCAACGAAGGAAAGAAAATAAAATTAAAGAGAAAAGAAAAAGACCCGCGAGGAAAACGAGGGAGAATTTTATAGAGTCGCCAGAGTTGAAGGCGCCATAACAAATTGTTTGTGGTAAGAATGTTTAAACCGGATTGTACCGAGTTGAATCGGTTGACTCAGAAAATTGATTAGAGTCATGAGTTAGTATAAATCGGTTCATAGGATTAATTAGTTTTTAATATTATTACTTTTATTAAATTGATCAGTTTAGTAAATTAATGGTCTGATCAGTTCAACTATCGATTCGATTCTAACATGAATTTGAAAATTGGATTCAATCGATTAAAATTATCCCGAAGCCAATTCTAACTTATTGAGGATGCCTCAACTTTTGATGGACAACATTTTGAAAACTTCTTCAAAAGAAATTATTCATCCTTCAACAAAAATATAAATTAAACTTAATTTAATTTGATCATTAAAAAAAATCAACAATTAAACTTGTACAACTTAAATCTTAATTAATAAAAAATCAATTTCAATATAAATTTAAAATTAATTAAAAACTCAAAATGATTCGAGTTCATACTCATGTCTCAAGTATTCAAGCTTAAAATTTAATACAAACTGAAAATGACGAGAAAAATTAAAAAAATCGGATAACTCAATTTTATATCACCCAAATTCAACCATTTGTGACCAATTGATACGTCTATAGCATAATTGTGTTGAAAGTAATTTTTATAAAATGGATTTGGATATTTTATATCCGACAATGGTTCCTCGAATTCACTATATGGACATAAAATATTTTATTTTAATGTAAAATTATCTATTTATGAAATTTTCAACTTCAAAGAAAAATAAAATTCAACAATATTGTCAAGACTTGAGTACTAGAAACAAAAATCCCATTTTTTTTTGGAATTTCTACATTTTTAAAAGAAATTAGAATCCATTTTATTCAAATAAAAAATAAAAAGAAATTGTAGGATTTTTTTTTCGAGAACTTCTTTTCTCACTAAGCAAACTATTATTTACTAGAACGAAAGTACCTATAAAGATTGAATCAAATTAGTCCAGTAACTATCAGATAGATTCATTTTCCCTTTTATCCAATAATTATCGCCTTTTATCCGTAATCAATCTTCTCGTAATCCCTATTATATTAAAAATTAAAACAAAGTAAAATGTAACAAAATTAGCATTTACAATTTTAAAAATTGCATTTTTTATTTACAGATTAACTTAAAATAAAATAATTTCATTTGTAAAATTATAAAAAACCTTTAAAATATTAATTTTGGTTAACAGTAAATGGTATTATTCAAATAATAAATATTAACTCTATTGAAATTTGACATTATTTAATTCTTTTAATTCATACAAGGATTAAATTGATCCATTTAATATGAAAAAATTAATTTAATCCGATTCTTATAAAAAAGAAACATGTTAAAAACATTCATCTTACAAATAATCTGAAAAATGACTTCTTCTTCTTTTTTTTATAACAATAAATATTAACTCCGTCTGTAAAAAAAAAATATTAACTCCATTAAAATTTAACCTTAATCAATTATTTTTAATGGTACGATGATTAAATTAATCTAATCCTTATAATAGGAGGGCTAAAATCAAAAGGCTAAAATAGCAATGAATATATATTCTATCCATCAATAGTAAAGCATCAAAATTCATAGCAATTTAGCAACTATAATAATCAAAGGATGAGCTTTTCTAAATAAACAAGCTTCCATCAATGGCAGGCAGCTACTTCATGTACTCAAAACAAAAATGTATTCATTTATCATTACAGCAGTCAATGGCATCATCATCTTCTAGCCTTGAACAAAAGGGTTCAATAATTTAATCCATAGACCAAAAAGAACTAAAACAATAGAATTTCTTCTCAGTATACATATAATCATAATACTACTAATAGGAAATCTTACTTTGGTCGCCTATACAGAATGTCGTCAAGAGTTTCTTTGATGCGGTTTCCGATTTTATTCATATTCTTGACGACACTCGATGCTACAAGGCCTGCATTCCTTTTGAATCTGTATTTTTGATAGCCGGCAATTTAGGGGCTCTTCCTTTTTTGAAAATATATATTAGGAAAAAACAGGAAATGCATCTAAGAGATCCCAAATTTCGAGAAATGCTTGCCTGTTATAGAACTCATCTCCTGTTGATGGTCTCGACCTTTGGGTTCGAGGTTGAGGAAGCACATGAGTATCTGCAAGTGAGGAAATATAAGAAACACTAATGATAGAAAAGAAAACATATGAATGAGATTTCCCTGTCTCTTCTCTCTATTCATCTGCATTCTTCGATTCAAAAAAAATACAAACTCGATTTGGTAATTATTGAACCGAGCTCAAGATAGAGCTGAATTCAAGCTTAATAATACTAGACACGAACAGCTCACGAGCATTATCGAGCTTTATATTATTAAATTACGTTATTGCTCTTAATATTTATTATTAACCCTAAACTTAATTATTGAGTCAAGCTCGAGCTTAAAAATAGATGTTTGATCAAGCTCAAGCCGAGTATCAACTTTTGAATTTCGAGTCAAGCTCAAGCTCGAGCTTGACAGTATTTGGGCTCGGCTCAGCTCGATAACACCCCTAAATTAGACCACCAATTCCCAGTTTGACCGCCAGTCTTACCAGTCCAGAAATTAAAAAAAGAAAAATTCAGAAAAATAAGTAAAATTAGAAAAAAGAAAAAAACACAATTAAATAGCAATAATGACAAACTCAATTATAAATTCCAAATTCAAATTTAAACCCAAATTTAAGTGGTTAATTTTAAAGGATTTGGGCTCAGTTGGACCAGTTGGTTTTTAGAATGGTTTTTTTTTCCGGTTTGGTCCATGAAATTTGGGATAAAAACATAAACAAACAGGTTCTAATGGCTTTTTCCCAGTTTCAAGTGATTCACTCTAAAACCAGTCCAAGCCCTCTATCCGGACCGGTATACCAACCATTTACCGGTTCGACTGGCCGGTCCTGTTTAAACAACATTAGTTTTTCCCCATTAAAATTCCAATATATCCCCCCTCCCTCCTTTTTTTTTTTTGGCTCTTCTGCATTATCTCTATTCTCTTCATTGTTCTCTTCTCTTCGAAAGACCTTCCCTAAAGAATCACCAAATCCAAACAACAAATTGCTCCTAGGAGTATTTGGGGTTACTGATTTTGACTCTATCTTTGCTTCTACTTTTTAATGAAATAGCTCTCATGCATATGGTTTGGTCAATGCTTAAACACAAATCTTTTGAACTCAAAGTAATGATCCAGAATTCTAACTGATGATTAACTCCGGCCTGCGACTATATCATGTTTGTGAATAGCATGCAACAAGAGATAGACACCCAGAAATATTCTTTATGAGTTCCATCAAGAACTAGTGCAAAGAGCTCAGGACTTTACATTATCGGTGTAACACCATTCTCAGACTCACGACTGTTTCCTCACACATGCACAAGAAAAGACGAATTTGAAATGGAGTGATTTCAATTCAAATACCTTTGTTTTTATGGATATTGGCAGGAACGTGATCGTTTGAAGCAGCTGTTCTGTCCAACAATACCTGAAGCAACAGGTAAATGTAGTAGTTTAGTATTCAACAGAAGACATATACGGGATGGAATATATTTTAGAACTGTTGGACTGCTCGTGGTTCGTTCCAGTCCTTTAAAAACCTAAATTATCTTTGTGGGGGGGCCAACAGATGATCGAGTTACCCACCACATATTATCACCAATCTCCAAACCACAAGAGATGAAGGCAAACTAACCACATAAGAAATTTGCAAAGACATAAATAGAGAATCTATTTCCTTCAATTCAAATCCTTAAAGCCTTTGAGCACAAAGCATTCATGTAGAGCATCATAGAAACCAATAAACAATAGACTAAATTTCCAGGAGAAAATTAAAAAAGGGGATAAATGTACCAAACATTCCTAGACTATTTCCTAGAATCCATAAAGTATCAATACTATATCAATCATGACCTTCCATCAACTTAAACGCCAGTTTAGGCGTTAAAAATCAATTTAGATTCACCGTGGAGCATTTATAAAACATGTGATCAAATTGTACATAAGTGTGTACCTACTGTATGAACAGTTTGAATCTAACATACTAAAAAACAGACTGTCAGAGTGCTCTCTAACACGTTAGATCCAAGTAGTTCACAGGTACACACATGTTTGCAATTTGAACTCTGTGTACCTATGTTTGCAATTTCACCTATGTGCTTAAAATATACTCTACGACTAATGGAGCTTAACTCAAAATTCAGAGCTTGATACTTGGCTTGAGATCAACTCAATTTCTAAGCTCATTACTCGAGCTCGAGCTTGTTCATAATTAAGCTCTTTCTGTACATTAAGTGTAAAAATATAATTTTATAATATAAAAAAGATATTAAAATGAAAGCATTACAGTGCTCGACTTCGGCTCAATCAATAGCTCGAGCTCGAGTTCAACCTTGGCTCGATAATTACCAAATAAAATTCAAGTTTGTTTCAAGTCAAACCCGAATAACTTGTGAGCACCAGTTTCTCATTTACACCCCTATCAACTACAGGTTTGAGCTGGCACTTACAACTCAATCATTCAAGCCATAGCTTGATGATGTCAAGTGCAATTAACCCTTAATAATCCCCACACAATTCAAATACAACACAAAATACAAACTTTTTACCAAAACCGACAATCCCCAAACCATGCAATAGGAAGATAGAAAAATGGAAGTGCAAAAGGAAATACCTCGAGACCAACACAAAATGGTAGTTCAACTGGTTTATCAGATTGATTATCAGCTGAAGAATCTTTATTATCTAAGTAAACCGAGTAACCAACACAAGCATACTTGAAATCAGTGAGTGTACGGCCTTCCTTTGAAGCTTCCAATTCAGATTCCCCAATTATGTACCTAGGTACTAATCATAAGTTTAATTCAGTTCATACCCATAAAAAAAGCATATAAAATGGAAAAGAGAGAGAAAGAGACCTTGTTGGAGAGTTCTAGGGATGCCAACGCAAGTAGGGTTTTGGGATTTAGATTTAAGAGCGGAAGAGTAATAAAGGCAACCCTTGCATGATTTCCCTTTGGATCCTTGGATTTGGTTTTGATTGTTAGGGTTAGAGTTGGAATTAGGGTTTTGATTTTGGGTTTCGATTTTCGACTCTTCTTTGTTCATCTTCCTTAAGGTTTAGAGATTGGATTATACTCTCTCTGCAACTGCAATGGCGACCGCAACGCGCGCGTTTTAAAGGTTGGAGATTTTTCTTTTCCTGATTTGGGCAGTTTGCCTTTTCCTTCTTTTTTCTGTTCCAATTATTAAGAAATGAAATTGTGGGAGGAGTATAAACAAAGCTGTAATTTTGCAATTTCGATCCTTTAAACTTGAAATCATTTCTAATTCATCCTCAAAATTTTGTTTTATTCTATTTTAATTTTGCACAATTAGCTTTTTCAATTTTAATTTATTAATAAATAAAATTTAATTCAATATACATAAAATTTTAATTAGGACAAGCGATTGCTTGAATTACATCTATAAAATTGCGCCTTTGATTTAATTATTTCTATTTATGAAAACAAATAATAAGTAGACTTAAAATAACGTCATGTCTATCTATGTTAATTACAATAAAAAAAGGGTCAAAGCAATATTTAGTCCCTAAATTTGATAACTTTTTTCATTTTGATCTTTGAATTTTTTTGTTCACATTAATCTCAAAATTTGACAATTTTTCTGAATTTGATCCCTAAACATAGATGCCATTAAAGTATGATGTTGTAACACTTTAAAATTATGCTATATCATCACTTGATGTTTTTTAATTTTTAAAGAAAAATTACTAACTTCAAAAACTAATGTAGACCAAAAGAGAAAATTTCAGGGATTAAATTAAAAAAATTACAAAGTTTAAAAACTAAATATTACTTTTATCTCAAATCAAAATTGTACATACATTTATACTAAACCGAAACTACGTTAAATTAAAATCCAAAATATATTTTTGAAGTTTAATTTTTTTTCACAATTGAGGTCAATCAAAATATTCAAATATACTAAATCACTTTTAGAAAGACTTAATGAAAAATTTAACCACTAACATTTGTATGTTTTGTCAAAATAATTGTATCTTTGAGCTTTTTTGACCTTCAATCTTTGTTCTTTTTTTTCAATATGCTTTTTCTTATAGATTTAATGATAGTACCAAGATAATATGAAATTATATATGTGAAATATTTCTAATAAAATATAATTTATTACTTAGATAACCCAACAAAATAATTACATGTAGAAAATAATAAAATAAATAATATATTAAATTAAGGAAAATAACTCTTAATTTAAAGAAAATAAATATAATTATCTAAAAACAATTAATTCAGTATAAAAAACTTCTCAATGAACAAATGAAAAGTTAAAACCTTTTAAAAGAAAAAGAGAGATTGAAATATTAAATTTATTTATTAAATCTATTAAAAAAACAATTTAAAAAAAATAAAAAAAAAATTAAAATTACAATTAAGGTTATTTTAACAAAATATGCAAACGTAACTATAAGGTCTACCAATTAATCTAAATTCTAAAATTTACTTTTGTTTTCATCTGAAAACAGGAAATCAAAGCCATGATTGAGCGATCAGACCATAAGACAAATTGAACCTAATTTTGGTAGAACTCTAATATAATCACATCACTAATTCACATTAACTTATTATAAGATATTCATTGTTAGACAGCATGCCATGTGAAGAAGGAAAAAAAAGAGCTAAGAAGAAAAACTACAAAAGAAACAAGGTTTTACAATGCATAAAATCATTCGAAAGAAAATATAATGGCAGCACATTTCAAATGGATTTTTCCTTCTTAACGTACAGACATACCTACCCTAAGCTGCTCTACATGTACCAAAAATTTTTAAGTGTGCATATAATCACACGATGCCCCTTTCTTGCAGTGTCCATTTTCATGGAATTTGCATACTCTTTGACCTTTAAATGGTGGTCTAGAAGAACCACCACCTCCACTGCCAAATGATGATTGCCTGTTCCAAGGTTTGGCCCCACCAAAACCTGATTCGTTACCCTGGGAGCTTCTATCTCTTTGATCAGAAAACTTGTCTCCGTTGTGATTTGGTTCAGCTCCGGCTCCGGCTCCGGCTCCTCCCCACATGCTTGAGTTTCTAGACGGTGTTGGATAACCAGGGTTTGCATTTCCTGGTGCTGCACCTTGTCCTGGTGCAACCCATCCGGTAGGTCCTTGGCCAGGAGGTGTCCATCCTTGGATTGTATTCCCAGGAGCAGACCAACCTGGATTTGCATTCCCGGGTACTTGTCTTTGGCCAGGTGGAGCCCAATTTTGATTTGGATTAACAGATGCTGATCCCTGACTAGATGGTCCCCAGTTCATGTTTGTATTTGCCGGGACCGGTGCACCCCATCCCATGTTTTGATTCCCTGGTATTGGTCCCCAACCAGGGTTTTGATTCCCTGGTGCCTGTCTCAGGGCAGTGGTGCCTTGGTTATCGGGGACAGTCATACCCCAAGGTAAATTTGGTGGTGCAGGAAGTTGAACGTTTGACTGAACTGGAACAGCAGGTCTCCAGGATTCTGATGGCACCATATTCGGTTGACCAGGAGTTTGGAAAACCCCAGGGAATTGACTGGCCTGTGATGCGTCATTCCAGTGACTATAAGCAGCAGGTTGAGCAGGCATGGCAAGCGAGGGATTTGGCTCATGCTTCTGAGTCGAAGCGTTTGTCCACCTTTGAGTTCCAGTGGCAGGCATAGAGGGTACAGAAACTGCTTCTTGCCTTGAAACTGAGACAGAACCCGGTCCATGAGTTTCAGCAGGAGGATTATTAGAACTCAAAGATTGAACCAAATTCTGGATAGATACACCTGCATTTTTCAAATCAGCACCTAAATTAACTGAAGCCTGAACATTGACCTGTCTCCTATGTGATTCACTTGACACCATCGGATGTGAATGCACTACAGGAGCAGCTGGGCTCCCACTCTCTGAAACAACAGTAGGGGGTTGCAGCCCTACAGCACCTCCTCGGAATGGATTAGGTACCGGAAGAGGACCTGATGACTGACCAGGGGTAGGTGACCATTTGCTTTCAAATGCTTGTCCCTTATTCCCACCAGTGGGATTTTGGTTCGGAGTAGGAGAAGGTAGGTTTGTATCAGAGCCCCATGTATCTCGAGAATGCTTTGGGATTTCGAGTGAAGATGGAGCAGGTCTGACTGCGGAAGAACTGATATCTGTTTGACCTGGTGAAGCCAGAACACGCTGAGGACTCCAAGCTACACGATGTTGATCAAGCCTTGATCTTTCTCCAACTTGGCTTTCAATTCCTTGTTTCAAGGCTGCTCCAAGAGAATTCCCATACAAGGCCATTTGAGCTTTTGGAAGGCTATTATCGACTACTGGAGGGTCTTTCTGAAACTTTCCAGCCAAGGCATTAGTCAAAAGTATAGAATCATCTTGAGTCTCATTAGTTTTCCATATTTTTAAATCAGCAGGGAAATATCCAGTATTACTCCATTTCCGCAGCTGCACTATCGAAAATGGTCCTTGAACCTTACCAGATGGATCCTGATAATGCCACATTTTCTCAGTTTCATTAACCTGGACATTGGTAGTTACTCCTATGGATGGAGGTGCAGGTGAAATTTCCGATGCAACCTTCAAAGATGGTTCCTGGATTACAACAGAGTGGGTATTCCTTGTCCCAATTTCCGAACTTAGGGCCGTTTTTGGCTTGCTCCAACTGTTTGGTTGTTGTGTTTCTCTCTCCCGTCCTAGATTCCATAAATTTTCATTCCCCGTCTCACTGGCTCCAATAGAATCGTCCCCTTTGCTTGTAAATCCTTTACCAGACAGGTTCCTGCTTAATTCCCGATTCATGCTAGAATAATTTCTACCCCCACTCCAAGAATCAGTTGAACTGTAACCTCCCTTCCTCGGAGAAATTGGCTCTCTCCCTCGCCTGTTAAAACTACTACCTCTTGATCTCATATAATTACCTGTACGAACCAAAAGATTATAAAAACTCAATGTCAATTAAGAGATGTAAAAGAGGACATGAAAAAGGATCACAAGAAAAAAAAAGGACCTTGTTTCTTATCATCTTCATCTTCTTCTTCCGATTCATAACTAGGATCCATGTTGGGGTCTACATGTATCTCAGGTATCTCCTCTAATCTACGCTGTAGCTCCTCAGGTGTCTTTAAAATTTGCAATTTCTCTACACATTCTCTAAGCGTGAACAATAGTCAAGGACTACAATGAAATTGTTGGAGACAGTTATTTTCATCAGAAAGAAATACAAGGAAACAGTAGATGAATTCAGCAAACATGAAATCCTAATCATAGTTAGAATCGAAATTAATTTTTTTTACAAGTTCAATTAAACACTCAGCCACAGGAAAAGTATTGTACGGAGCAATATCTTAAAACAACACAAACAATATCTTTTTTTTTTTTTTTAAGATTGAGCACCAAGATGATGTTTTAGTGCAAAAATGAGCAATTTTTATAATTATTTCAACAAGGCAACCTACTCCACTGAATCCTGAAATTTGGACAGTTGAAAATATTGAAGGTCTCTGAGGTTTTAGCAGGGCTATCTCTACCTTCCTAACCTAAAAGATGTACTGAACAAGAGTGAGGTTACGTGTCAGGGTCAAGCCTCTAGCAAATCCAATGTTAAAAATGAATTTGCTATCAACCGTCAAATACTAATTGATATGCATCCAACTATAATTGAAGAAAACAATAGTGCAGAAACTGAAATAATGAGTAGAGGATATTCTTTTCTACGTCCTAAATCACTGGCTCGATCACGAAGATGACTGAGACGTGTTATCTCTGATTCCACCCACTGCATTTTGATAACAGAGAAATTTGGGTTATTCTTTTTCAATAACACGCGCTGATATGATATTATCAATGATACTATTCAAGCAGATCATATTCAGGACTAAAGAAGATTGTGATCCATTTTGCAAAATATCCATATACCAGAAATTTGCTTTCTTTTTTTCAGATGACTTTCCTTTTCTTACGAGGTATCATACATATAAAGAACCCAACATATAAAGTTGTGAATCATGCTTTTCAAGATCATAGAACATACTAATTAGCCATTCTCACCCAAAAAAAAAGTGTCCGCGTGTATGTGTGTGTGTGTGTGTGTGTGTAGGATAGCCCCAGGTGAAAAGAAAGATATTTACATCTTTGACTCTGACTGCCTGGATTGTCATGGCCTTTTCCTGTATATCTCCCTGCAGCAATCAATAAATCTTGTAAAAAGGACTCCAAATAAGATTTAAAAGGAAAAAAAATAACAAGGATAACTATGGTATAATATATGAAAATGTGATAAACATGAAGTGAAAATTACCACAGTCAGCCGGTTGATAAGTCCACACTTAATGCTCTGGCGTAGCCGCTTGCATTCATCCTAACAGATCAACTGGCTTAGCATATTCTTAACAGGAAAGAGTTCATAAATATAATAACCAAAACAAAATACAGCTGATATTGATGCTTATGAACAAGAAT
This sequence comes from Gossypium hirsutum, assembly GCF_007990345.1. Taxonomy (NCBI): domain Eukaryota; kingdom Viridiplantae; phylum Streptophyta; class Magnoliopsida; order Malvales; family Malvaceae; genus Gossypium; species Gossypium hirsutum. The sequence continues at coordinate 112,219,488 of NC_053426.1, forward strand.
AGGATTTTATATTTAAAAGCAAATGAAACAATTAAACTGGCCTTGATGTTTAAATACATGTATTTGATATGTTTCTAAAACGGGTAGCCTTGATGTTTTAACCCGAGATTTTCTTAATAGGATCATATTGTACTTTGGTGTTTAGAAAATGATATAGAACACCATCAAAGATGCAGATGATCAATAAAGGAAAATAAAATCCAATTCCACATGCAGCTAATAACTACCTCAGTGAACTCTTGATTTGATATAATATCAATCGATATGGCCTCTGTCTTGTTTAAATTTAAAATATCTAGTAGAAAATCAGTAGTTCTTTTCCCAACTCTATATGGTTCAGCAACTTTGCTTGTACCTGTACAGCAAATCATATCATTTAATAATCTTATGAGATTTTGGTACTTGTGTTGAAGGCAAAAAACGTGCCACGGCAGACAGTTTCCAGGTACTTACCAACAACTTGCACTAGCCTATACAAATCTTGCTTTTGACCAGCACCAGATATTCTTATTCTCACAAAAGAATCGAAAACCTTGTCATGGAATGTTTCAGTATCTTCAAGCAATTCCTCCACCAAATTTCGTCGCAAATAAATTAGACTGATATTATGCATGTCAATGGCAGCATAATCATCTACATTTGATTGAAGTCCCCTTGCATCACCCTTCTTTCGTGTTTTACGTTTCTTATCTTTTCCGGTCTTTCTCAAAGCATCAGAGTTCCAATCAGCCTCTAGCTGATTAGCTTCTGCATCAACAACACTCCCTTGAAGGTCATATGTCTGAGAGTCCTCTTTTGTGAAAAAAATGTGAGGGTCTAGAAGATTTAACATTTCAATATGACCCACTCTCGGTTTCCCAAACAGATTCTTAAGCCTCATGTCACAAATGACATAAGACTTATTGCGACGATCTCGAAGCTTGTACTTTTGAATGTAATCCAATATAAGTTGACTTAGCTCCATTCGAGATAAAACAGATTTGTCACCATTTCTCATGTTCATAACAACTTCTAAGAGCTCTTTCGATGCCCACTCAGCATTTTCATCTGCAGATGCACCTTCAGCACTAGCTGCCATAGTGCTAGGAGAATCACCCTCCGTAGCACGTGCCTTTGATTGGCTCCTAGTCTTTCTTCGTTTAGAAACGGTTACTTCAACATTCCCAGAAGAACTATCTGAGTCAGACCCTCCAGCATCATTAAAACCATGGAGTTCAATAGGTGATTCCTGTTTGGCAGCACCTTTCCAGGGATTTTTAGCCTGAGCAAGTTCATCTGAAGTTATTGATAGCCTGCTCTTTAAATCAATCCAATAATCCTTGAATAGATATTCCCAGCTACCTCGGTCATCAAAATCAATTTGTGCCTGCAAAAGTAACAACAAATATAATGGATAACCACAAAATGGAGAGCATAAAGCCACTAATATATAACCCTAAAACCCTAGAGAAGGAACGAATCAACATTCATATGACAACACATCTACATTATACACTGTTATAACTGTTGAATGATTTATTGCATTAAACAGAAATATCCATGCATGAATCTTGGTTTAGTTTTTAGCTTAGAACAGCCTCTCTCAATCCGAAAGACTTAAAAATATGTTATCTGGTGGACACACTCCAGTCTTCTCCAATTTCACTTACAGGGAACTAACCAATGAAAAGCAGAAAACATTGAAGATTGCAACTGAATACAATGCCAATAAGAAGACCAAGAGGCTTGCATAGAATTTCTTGACATGGAATATAATTCAAATGCACTGATAATTTGTTTTCAAAGATTATGAAACATTTACACCCCCAGAGTTCATCAATGAAGAAAAATAGACTCTATTATTTGTTTTCAAAGATGATGAAACATTTACATCCCAGAGTTCATCAATGAAGAAACATAGACTAAAAACAATCCATAATGAAACATACTAGCAGTTAAGACAATAAAACCAAAATAAATCACACAAAATAAAACAGTCCAAAGTGACTGAATTTATTGAAGATATATGCAGTGAAATAACCAACACCACCACCTCCCCCACCCTCCTAAACAACCACCTAGAGGAACAAAAGACCTCAAGAATTATATAAATTATTGACACTATAGGAAGAGAGGAAGTCGATGCTATGAATTATCCAGGTACATGTTTACGACTTACCACAAATTAATAACCCAATTAGCCCAAAAAAATTATCAAGAGAAACTAAAACTTCAAACAGAATATATCAAGAGAAATTGAGAAAAGTGCAGAAATGGTTACAAATGTCAGATTCCCACTATCAATTAAAATCATGGAAACATACTGCAAATAAAAAAGACAGAAGTAGGAGTTGCACATTCCTAATGCATCTATGAGTAAAAACAACACAATCATGCTGGCAATGTTCAACAAATAAATCAATAACGGAAAATAGCAAATGCAAAGAATAAAACAAAAATGAATCAATGAAAGTACAGTATAATACCATTTCCTGATTTACCTGCTGCTCCTTTTCAATCAACATGACAAGATTCATACACGACTCACAGAAGCCTTTGTTACCCCTAATACATAGGATTACAGCCTCTTTGATGCATCCCTTGCATAAGGAAAAGGTACACGTGAAACACATATAATGTGCGTTCTTTTTGCAGTTGCTACACAGATGCCAACCTAATTTGCAGAAAACATAACTCAAATTAGATAGAGATATAAAAGATAACGTAACAGACATTTCCTATAAACATAAAAACAGAAGTTGATAAATGAAAATCATACATATAGATTAAGCAAGAATCTCCAAGAAAGAAATCAAAATGCAGGGTCAACTAACATATGTTTTGCATGCGGCAGGATAACAGAAAGCAACAGCAAAAAAGCAGTGACATAAATAGGCTAATAAGAATAAATTCCGGAGCACACATTCAAAATCCCCTAGGTGCATATGCCCCCAGAGGCATTGAACAAGCACACTTGCATCAAGAATTCTAAAAGCTTAATAAACCAGTCTTTCTTCAGACATTGGAAAAAAGGCAGACAAATACAAGCTGCAACAATGGTATAACCTTGAATACGAATATTGTGCACACCCTTTTGTCACACAATATAGAAATGTTCATCATTCTTTGATGATCCCAAAGTGTATAACACAAGCATATTAAACTGTTTTCACTCAGTAGATTATGACTCAAAAGATGGCTTATCCGACCCAATGCATCCTGAAATTTATACAACCAGTTCCGTCAACGGTCTAGGCTATAGCTCATTCAAGCAGAAAGATGTATTTCCCATTCTAGTCTTTTTTGTCATTCTTGACGCAAGAATGTTTTAGTTCTCAGTCCTCAGTGCATCTTCTCATACTAATGAGCATCTCAAAGAAGCTTTCTCAAGGAAAAGGGCACTGCTTAGAGCTACAAAAGAAAAGAAAAAATTTCTAACAGAAGCAAGACCTTAATCCAAAAGCTCTACCCAGTGTTTGCAAAACAGTAGCCTCTAGTTCCATAATAATTTAACACAAGTTACTGAAATTGTAAGTTCTTATTCCTTTTTGCGTATGGTTTAGACAAACAAAGAGTATTTCTGGTTGGCTCAAGTAAAGGACATTTAGGCAGATCTATACTGCCTTCCACAAAGGCTACATGTTAGTCTCAATCAACTTTACATAAGGAAACAATTGGCCAGAACTGCAATTCAGTATCCATTACACTCCACATAAAATTCGAACAGTGCTTCGCAGTAAGAAAATCATAATTTTGAAGATGCCAAATATATATTAGATGGCCCCAAATGCACATTTAGAATGCAAGTGGGTATCCGCTACTTATACATGAAACTCAATCATTTGCAAGTTCCAAAATTGAAGTCATTATTTCCTGCCCGCTAATAAGTCAAAGTACAGCAGTTGCATAGTTCTGTACTTATGTCTAAACAAAAAGGCTGATAACCAATCTCTCAAACTCTTGACGAGTAGTATTACAAATATGGTCACTGAAGTCTCACCGGAAAGCTCAGCCTTTGAGACCTTAATTGAAGTTTTCCATGATCCCATGACATGTAAAGACTTAAGAGATGATCACATTCCAGAATAATAATTACAATGTGCAGACTACAAATCCAAGCATTGCCAGTAGCCATTGCCTTGAGTTGGAATGATAGGTCGACCCTAATTACTACAGAAAGGTACTACACTTCAATTGTTCTTTCGAGAGCCATTAAACCAATTTGAGGAGCATGCAGAACTTTAACGGTGTGCTGGGCAAAACTAAATACTGAACTTCCTGTGCCTTCAGAAAAGCCCACTCCAGCAAGCTCCACTGTCATGTAAATCAAACATTTCGCAAAAAAAAGAAGTAACAACTTCAATAATGTTGCAATTAAATCTGAAAAGAAAAAGGGATATCACAGTTCAAAATTTTCGGTGCTCATGTTCCTAAATCGGTATCAGCCAACTATAGCAAACAGCAAACTTTTCCCCTAAAATATTGCAAAAAGTAATCATAAGCATATGGTACACTCATATTACAAAATAGGATAGCAATACCATAACAAGCAACATATCTGTTTCATATTCCACAAGGCCTCAAAATAAAACTCAGATATCATAGAGAGCAATAAAGCAACTTACCACAATTCCATTTACCCTTTGATTGAAAGAAAGCCTCATCTCGACCAACGCAAGCAGAGTGGTAAGCCTTTGGGCAACCCCTAAGGAGGAAAAACAACAAAAACCATAAGAGAGCTGATACACAGATACAGCTGGCATGAGAACTGGCTTTGGTAGACTCACCTGCGGTCGCAAAGCACAAGGTTACCGCCATCAAAGCAAATGAAACAGACATCCTCTTCCACCTTCTTCCTAGATGGAGCTCTTGCTGGAACCTTAGTACTCAACTTCTTTCCCCGCTTCCTCTTGCCACCACTGGCTTTACTATCCTCCTCTATCTCCTCTGTATCCTCCGTCTCCTCTGCAGCCTCCATTTCCAACTCTTCTGTCGTCTCAGGCATCTCAGTGTCATCTGCTGCTTCCATTGCCTCTACAGTATCTCCCATTTCAGCTTCTCTCTCCTCTTCTTTTTCGACACCCTCTACTTCATTTCCTAACTCTGTATCTTCTTCTTTCTCCGATTCCTCCTCCATCACAGAGTCCTCCGCTGGCTCAGCCATATCGTTACCTATTTCCCTGGCTGCATGAACATACTCCAAATCTTCAGTTTGCTCAGTCACATTAAGCACTGATTTTTCTTCCAAAACTCCGCCTTCCTCAACCATGTCAGTTCCCATTTCTCCCTCAACCACCGGTTCCTCCACAAATTCAGTTTTCTCAGTCATGTCATCCACCCCTGTTTCTTCCATAACCCCACTTTGCTCCCCCTCTTTCTCCACCATCATTTCACTTTTCACGGACACGTCAGCCACCTCTCTTTCATTCATAATTCCAGTTTCCTCCTTAACCACAGTTTGCTCTGTTGAACCACCCACTTCTACTGCCACGCTTGTTTCTTCTTCTTTAGCCAAAACACCTTCTGTGGCGCCATCCACCGCCGCCGCATCAGCAATCCCTCTTTCCTCCACCATGTCAGCCACCTGTTTCTCCTCTGGAACATCTACTCGTTCAAGCACATCATCAGCCACCTTTCGCTCCACCAAATTTCCCGCTTCATCAGCCAACTCAACAGCTCCGTGTTCTGCCACAGACACCTCAATCCCTCCCGCTGACCGTATTTCATTCGCCATCTCAGACGCATCCTCCATTTTGCACATCACAACAACCCCCGCCGCATCCTCCACCACGTCAGCTTTCCCCCCCGCCATGTATCCATCCTCCCCGCCATCACCTTCCTTATTACCAACACCCGAAGACGAAGCATTTACCTCAACACCACCACCCAACATCTCGCACTTCTCCTCTCCACCGATCAAATCCTCGCCGCCCTTTTCACCAGCCCCAGCCTCACCAACAACTCCCTTTCCCTCACCTTCCTCCTCCTTTTCAGCAGAAACCTCTGTCGATACTCCCGGCTCATCCAACACGGAAACAGACTCGAGCTCAAAATTAGACTCACTATTCCGATTCTCTAACTCAGAAACCGTTGCTGTATTCACCGGTGTATCTTCCAATTGAACAGAAGAATCAACATTGGGGACATGGTGAGCCTCTTCTTCCTCGGTATCCATGGAAGAAATAAATTATAAAATAACAGGAATTAACAAAATTAAAAATCGAGTGAAACCCTAGAGATTGAAAGCCCTAGGGTTTTGAAGTAAAAATTTTCGGGCGTCGTTTTTTTCTCTCGTTTTATTGAATTTTTAATTAAAAAACAATTTTTTTTATTTTGCGAAAATGAAAGAATCGGGAGAGAGAGATGGGTGCTGTCGTTCGCAGAGAAAAGAAAAAAAAAACATACACTAGTAAAGGGCGAACGAGCGAGAGATTTATTTTATTGTCTTAAAGTGCAATTTCGAAATGACGAATCTAACCTCATGGGCGTTTAATCCACCATCTCAATAAGGTTATCCACAGGAATTTGGGCCTTAAATTGGCCCGTGATTGTTGGGGTGTGGGCTCTTATCTCTTTTTTTGGGTAAAAGTACCATGGAAGCCCCTATATTAAGAGTCAATTTGCATTTTGCCCCCTTAATTGAAAATTTGGGCTAATTAGTCCTTGTGCAGTAGATCAAAGAGCAAATTGGTTCTTTTTGTTGAAAACTTCATCTATTTCTACTGTTAAAAATTGAAGTGACTGCTAGAATAACCAGACAGTAATACATACCTCGTGGTGACATACAGAAACTAATTTTTAATAGTAGAAATAGATAGAATTTCTAACAGGACCAATTTGTTCTTTAATCTAACGTACACTGACTAATTTGCTATTTTTTTTAGTATAGGAAACAAATTACAATCTAATTCCTAGTACAAGGTCTTCCAAAGTTTACAAATTCTATTAAATTGGTTTTGAATTAGCAAATTTAGCCCACAAATTTGTGTAAATGTATAAAAATAAAGGTAAAATTTATTGATTTTTTTTTTAAATTAGACCAAATTGGCAAAACATGTAAACATAAATATGTTATTATATCAATCAAATTTATATACAATTGATATAAGACATTAGCACCATAACAATTTTTTTTAATTACTCACTTTCAAACTTGAAAATAATTAAATTTTTTTACCAATTTCTTTTCATCAAGAATTGTCTCCAAAGAATCAAGTTTGTGACTTTTGTCAATTAAGTCTTAGTTCATTTGGCATAAATATTTTTGCTAACTAAAAGGACGTGAGTTCAAATACGCTAAAACACATTGTCTTCCTATTTATAGATTGAAAATGAATTATGAATAGTTCTAACTATTATATCAAAAATAGCCAAATATGATTAAATCCTATAAAATTGTTAAACAAATATAGAGTAGGCATTGGTAGTATAAAATCCTTTTATTCCATACCCAATACTGAAATCCTAATGGAAAATAATAATATATGCTTCACATATAGTCTTGGCAATTAGTACACTAAAATCCAAATCAAAAGATCCTATTATCATATAGGGTTCCAAATCTTCAATCACAAACCATGTTACTAATTAAAATATTTTTTGATACTGCCATAACCTGGCTGCATCATCATCTAGTACCTCCGAGGAGGATAACGGTCCAAATACCTTCCTGATGGACACTCATATGCCATGTGTCCTCTTCCACCACAGTTGTGACAGATCATCAACGGTCCCATGCAATCCCGGCTCATATGACCGAATTGATGGCAGTTACGGCACACTACATCTCTATGATGATGATCTCGATAGCCACCGCCACGACTACCACTACCACCACCACCACCAAAACCACCTCGATCACCTATCATGTTGCCTTTAGGGCAATGCCTAGCCACATGTCCGGCTACGTTGCACAAGTTGCAGATTGGATCATTTGTACACTCTCGTGCCAAGTGACCTGGTCTCCTACAGTTGTTGCATGCCTTGTCATTTGTGCAGTCAGCTGCTATATGTCCAGACTTGTAGCAATTATTGCATAACCTAACGTCCCCGGGTGGCATTGGGGGTGCAGTGCACTCTCTTGCTCGGTGTCCAGCTTTCCCACAGGTGTGGCAGATTCCCTCATTTGGACAGTTGTTAGCTGTGTGTCCGGGTTCACGGCAATTCCAGCATAGAGACTTGGTTGTGCATTCAGAAGCAATATGCCTGCTCAAAGAAGTTCCGACATGATTAGAGCGGCACCAAAATGTGCAAGACTGAAAATAGAAGCAACATATTTGGTCACCCAGTTCCATCACAAAGACGCTACAAAAATATTACTCATAAAATAAGTGAAAATTCTACCATGGGCTCGCCAAAAAAAAGTGTACCAAAATTCCAACTAAAACGTTAGGATCCTTTATAGTGGTATAGCATTAGGAATTTTCGTATTGCCGTTTTTTTTCTCAAGCGTACAGCAGAATTTCCCGTAAAACAAGAGATGACAAAGAATTAACACATTGCATGTAAACATATTCCGAATTGAAACTACTTTATCTCCTTCAAGTACTTGTAACTCAAAAGATATAAGATTCGGCTTCAACTACAAGGAGAGATTTGGTTCCTTACCCGGGGAGATTACAATTGTGACAAATAGCCACATTAGGGCACTCTCTAGCATAGTGACCAGGTCGTTTGCAGTTCTTGCAGAGATTGCTCTGGCTGGAAAGAGAAGTGAAGCGGCGTTAATATTGAAAAGATTTTTTTATCGCTATTCTTTAAGAGTGTGTTTGGATGGGATATATTTCATTTCAATAAAAGTTTTCAGAAGTCCAAAAAGAATTTGCCTGTTCAAGAACCTCGAAATTCTAATTGAACTTCATTTTTTTTCTTTTTTTTTCAAAAATTCCACATGATCTACTAATAAACATTATATTTTATAATTATTTATTATCTCATGAAACTCCCATAGATTAATTTTCTTTCTAAGAATATTAATCTAAACAAAACGATTACAAATGCTACCATTTTGAATTGATTCAAATTGCTTTCATTTCAAATTTCTTCAAAATTCCCATCCAAACGTACTCAAGAAAATCCTGTTAGACATGAAAGAACAAATGTATATAGACAGAGAAAAGGAGAGTAAAGAGAAATTTATGGGATATATCCATCCAAAATCCAGGATATCACTCAACTTTTGACCACATTCCAGCAAAAAGGAATAAAACAGAAGTGATTCACTACAGCGCATTACAGCCACGTAGATATAAAATATTATATGCATTACAGCCACGTAGAAATAAACAATACCCCACCTATGAGCAGTAATTTTGCAGTAAACACTACAGCCAAAGAAATATAGGGCCAAGGAGTTCAAAATATCTTCCCAATCATCACTTTGCTGAAGCATAAAACAATAATCATGTTATAGGTTCCTTCCAGTGTGAAATGAGGGCAGCTTACCCAGACCCAACATGACTTAAAGCTCGGATGTAAAATGACATGCAGATACTTTTCTCTAAGGAGTTATCATAATATTATTTGAAGGAGAAGAGAGAACTTTCTAAGAACCATGTGCTTAAACAGTTTTCCCTCAGGTTACTTAACAGAAGAAAGCAAATTAACTAAAATGATTGAAAATTAAAAAAACCTGAAACCCCGACGAGACTCCCTTCTGTAAGGTGCATTACGGTAAGAAAAGCGGTCAGATCGGATCTTACGACCCATGGGGCTGCGGCTCCTGCTCCTGCTTCGGCTCCCGCTGTCTGAACTCATTTTCAAACTTTTGTTTATCAACACCTACCACCTCCGATCAGATAAAACACCACCTCAACCAACACACAATAAATGCTCCTCCCTGTCCACAGCACAACCATACACCAATCATCATCCATGAGCCATATCAAACCTCTCACTATTCCCTCCAAACATAAACACCAAATCCCAAGAGTAAAACACACAGAACAGTCAACAAGCAATCCATCTTATATCAATTACAAACCACAAAATTCAGCGCCAACTACAGAGTACTTGATGACCCCACCCACACCTCAACCAAATTCCTCATTAAAGGTCCAACCATCTCTAGCAAATAGTCATCATGCCAGCATACATCAGGCCTGGAAACTCATGAACAGACACATAAACTCCATTCACAGCCATCCATCCTTTCTAGACAGATAATGTTCCTTGGCCAGTATCCAAGAGATAATTAAAAGAGAAAGAAGCAACATTGTTAAACATTTAAAAAGGGAATGGCTGATAGGATAGGAGCTTTTGCGTCCATAAGGAAAACTGTTGTGGTTCAAAAGAGAAAACAAGGAGAATGAAGAGAAACATGCAAGATGCCACAATGGGCATCGGAAACATGCTTCTAATAACTGACTTTCAAATTTAATTGTAGCAGTATAATTTAAAAGCAATGCAGCAATTAAGAAAGTAAAAAGGGGAAACTATTAAACTATTAAATCCAATTGCCAAGCTTTCAAAGGATTCATGATTTTTCTTTGTTCTGTATGATACCAGGCGACATACCATTAAACCCAATTCCAAGTTCAATAACCTACACTGAACTGCCTCCTCGTTTCCCTCATTATCTGAAATTAGTTCTCACCTCCCTTTTCTTCCTAATAAAAGACCCCCAACCAGCAAGTGTCCTCTTTTCATTACAATATGAGAAGCTTAAACCCTTTTTCTTTTGTTTTACAAGAATGCTGGAAGCAGTCATGGCACAACCATAAAACCAACCATTTTAAGTAAATTCAGTGCCTAACATCCTACATGTAGTCAGTTGCACTCAGTTAATACATAACAAACCACTGGCCTCTAATTCCCCCACATTCATCCCCATTAGCAAACAACAGAATGCAGGCATATGTATCATCAACCGAGCAAAAAGATTCAAATATACTTCAAAAGTGATGTGATGCTCACAATTTCTCCATCAAACCTAAAAAAAAAAGAGACAACAACAATTGATAAGCTAATTTAGCCAATAATTTGGCTCAAGAATGTACGAGAAACTGAATTTGCTCTAGATATGCAATCATCAAACATGACCAAGAATTTCTAGTTCATAGCATGAGCAATAGCATGGAATTATCTAGATTCTAAAGGTTCATAGTTAAGACAAAGCTTAGCATCGAACAAAGTAAGCTTCCAAAAATTTAAGAACAAAATCAAAAGAGTAGTTCAAAACCAAGTAAATAACAAAGGCTGATTATAAAATGTATAATCACTTAATGGAAACTAATTAATATTTTACAACCTTACCACAACCGGAAACTATTAACCATAATATTAAACTGATATACAAGAAATTAAAAAAAAAAAAAAAACAAGGCATCATAAACAAATAAACAACAAAGAAAACCACACAGAATTTTCACAAATACAACAAAAGCTTCTCTTTGATTTTCATGGACAATGTTCACCAGTTTTCACATATCTGCTTGCAGAGTGTTTGTGAAATTGACAAATCTAAACAAGATATCTACTCTCTCTGAAATTACTGAATAACTGGTTACTTTAACAAAAAAAAAAACATATTGCATGGAATAATGTGCCATCTTTGGCTGCAAAAGAAAAGAGAAAGAAGCTTCATGAATGCAAAATTTGCCACACGAAAATGGAATTATGATTTTTAGTAAAAGAAGTATATGCTTTAAACTTTTTGATGTTGGTCTTTGAAAAATCAGGATTTATAAATTACACGGCACCAAATTTATATGAAATCACCATCAAAAACCCCATTGTCATGGTGGAAATCCTTATTTTTTAAATAATTACCATCAGAAAGCAAGGGTTATTAAACCCAGAAAAACTTTCATTAACTAAAAATAATAAAAACCCACAAGCGCAATTATACAATAATTCCATTGAAATCAACTTTAAAAGCAGTACATCCATATACATAATAAATAAATAAATAAGCAACAATGAATAAAATAAAATAGCAATTTCAACAGAAACAACTGAAAAATAAAAGATTCATACTAATGCAAAAATCTTACAATTTGATAAAAGAGTTTCGAACAAACTAAGAATTGGCAGATTAGATCTATAAACCAAAACCCATTATAAGAACTGTACAGATCTAGGGGATTTGAAATTTGGGTCCGAGTTAAAACTCACCCGATCTTGGATCCTACGTGATGACCCGAAAAACGCTTCACTCTTTTTTCAATGGATTAAGCTATCAGGAATTTCCAATTTTGTGAATATATTGAAGAGAAAAAGAGAGTTTTGGTGTGCGGCGTAGGGTTGGGAGGAAATGGGATTAAAAAAAATAAAGGGTTAAATGTTACTATTTGGTTCATATAAGAAGGGTAATAATGTAATTTAATAATTTAAAATAAATATAATTTAATAATATAAATTATTTCAAATATATGTTAAAAATGGAATGTTTGATTCATTGATGCATTGTTTGTATAGTAATTACCGGGCTTAACTTTTGTTCGAGCTCGACTCAATAATTATTAAATTAAATTTAAAGTTTTTCGAATAGAAATTAAATAGTTTGGGAGCAAGTATCTTGTTTACTTCTCTCTTTTTTGTCTTAATTAGGGTATTCATTGTCGGTAGCTATAATTGATCTTTTCATTACGAGTGCTCTTCAAAAAATAATCAATTAGTACTGAAATATGCTTCATTCCTATGAGAGAGGATCGAATTCCTAACCACGTGGTTAAGAGATGAAGAGAACATCAATCACAATATACCTTATGTGCTGAAATCTTGTATATTTAAAGCATAATGATAAATTTAGCTCTTTACTTTTAAATTCTTTTTTTTGTCAATTTTGCTCTTATTGATTTTCTAACTAATTTTAACCCTTGATCTTTTAAAATGATTTACTATCAATTTTTCTAATTTAATCAAAATTTTGTTTTTTAACAAGAATGTTCGACACCAAAATTTATTTATTTAAACATGGTAGGTTGCATTCACGTGTACTTTATACTATTTTTATTGTTTTTTAATTCATTTATCGACGTAACATATAAAATAAATTATATTATATTAGCATAAAATACGAGTATATTGTCATATAAGTTATCATGTCAACATCATTAAAAATTTAATGTTATAATAAATATTTCTATTAAAAAATAATTTAAGTTTATTTTTAAATGACTAATAATAATAATAATTAAATTAACAAAATATGTAAATATTAAAACTAAATTTATCATTATATAAAACTTAAAAATTAATTTTACATATTTATATAAATGAATACTTCTTCTATGGCGTGCATACACCCATATGCCTTTTAAGGCATATAAAATTCGTTGCCTCTTCAAGTACTACCTAAAAATATGCAAAGATAATGTATTTTTACTCTGTGAATTAGTTATTTTTTCGGACACTTGAACTTTAGATAGAAATAGATAAAATTTTTATCGAAAATAATATTTTATGTATTAAATATTTGAACTTAAATATGATTTATCTCTTTTCAGGAATAATATAATTTGTTGCTCTCGAATTTGAGAATTAAGTCCATTTTGATACATTTATATTTTTTAGATTTAATTTAGTATATGAACTTGACAACTACGGTCATTTCGATCCAAAAACTTAAATTTTATTAATATTTAATTATGTGACCAGTGTTATTGGAATATGACTAGATTGGTCAGTTAGATCGATTAGACCAAAAACCTATTGATATATTGGTCGAAATAAAGCGGTTAAACCAAATTAATTGGAAATTGCTCAAAACCAATAAAATTTGAAATTTGGAACAAAAACCAATAGTTGAACGGGTGATTTGTTTTTCTTTTTCTTTTATGAATTTTAATTAATTAATTAATTAATTGTTATTGGTCTAGCAGTCAAACCGATAAAAACAATTGAATCTGTAACCAGTGGTCTAATCGATTCAACCACTAGTCTAGTTATTAAAACACTATATACGATACTCTAAGATTATACCACGTTATCACCTAAAAAATTATATAAAATTTTTAATTTCTGCCAATGATGTTTTATATTGTTTTAGGTTCATGAAACCAAAATGAATTTAGTTATCAAACTCAAGTACCAGAGTTGATCAAATAAAAGTTCATGTACCAAAATGAATCTAGTTACTAAATTTAGGGACCAATAATTATATTATATATTTTTTAATAAGGATTAGTTTTCAACGTGCTTTCTCAGCAGTAATTGAAACTTAAGAATTGAAGTTTTTATTATATTATTCACATTATAATTTAACTTTTGAATTTGGTCAGCTTTGTTAGGTTTTATGTTTCTTTATTTTCCTTGTGAAAGTTGTTTCATTGCTTTAGCCTTTTTCTCGTCTTCGCATCTTAATTTATTTTATTTTAATGAAGGCAGCAGCCTTAATTAAAAGTGGGATTGATGCACTATTAGGGACCTGAATTTATTAAAGAGTATAAATTTTTTTGTCAATAAATTTGGTAATTGTTATTATATTTAGGTATTTTTTTCTTCAATTAATCCCTTTCGCAATTATTTTCATATCAAGATTTTAATTTTTCTTCAGCCCCTAAATTTTACAGTTATTTTATAAATCATCGATTTTTTATCTAATCGATTGAATAATATTTAATTACTAAAAAATTAAGAATAAAAAATTAAAATATTATGATCACAAATAAATAAACATATATTTAACTTTTATTTTTTTTTATTTCTGGGTTTTATTTTATATTATGTTTTATTGGATTGGATTAGATTTTATGAGCCTAGGTTGAAAAATTAGGCAACAGAAGTCAAAAAAAAATGTTTCAACTGTAATTTTTAGTGATTCAAACATGTTTTGGTTCCTGATTCAAAGACTATTCCTAGCAATTCGCTTAAAATCTAATTTAATATCTTTGTCTAAATTGGTGCATTCACTTATTCCCGATTAAATTGATCTTCCAAATCTAACAACATTATTTTTTTTTCTTATGAAATTGATTATTTGAAGAAAAAAAATTATATAAGAGATAATATAATATTTGACCCTGAACTTAATAACTGAGGCCACTTTAATACATTTTTTTCAATTTGAACATTTAAATTGACAACTAGATATATTATGATCATTAAACTTAGATTCTATCAAAATTTGATGATGTGACAAGTGTTACTGTAACAGGAACAATGAATTGAGATTAATATAATAGTCCAAACAAAGGGGTTGAACCGATTGAGTCGAAAATTGATTGAAATTGGTAAAAATTAAAAACTGAAACAAAAATCGACAATTGAATTGACTTAATAATTTTTTATTTTTTAAATTTGTAGATATTTACAAAATTTTAACTATTGTTGGTTTGACAGTCAAGCAGGTCAAACTAGTTAAATCTAGAACCGGTGGTTTGACCTATTAAAACACAAGCTTGGTTATTAAAACACTGAATATGATACTCTAAAATTGTATCATACCATCGCCTAAAAAACTGTGTACATTTTTATTCAATGATGTAATATAATCTCAAAGTACCACATTTTCAAGCTTTTATATATTTCAAAATTAGGCACCAAAATGAACCTAATTTTACAACTTCGAGTGCCAAATTGGATAAAGAATACAGGTACTGAAATGACCATAATTACCAAATTTAGGGCAAAAAAATAATATTATGGCTTTATATAAATGGCACACTTTTTTCATTCAGTTTTTACCACGCGGTTCATGCTCGAAATCATTACGATTGACTAAGAACCTACAATAGTAATTCAACAAAATTAAATTTAGGTTAAAATGTGCTCTGAGTCCCTGTAATCTTCATACATTTAGAATTTAGTCTTTATACTTTAATTTTAATGAATTTAGCCTCTCTACTTTTCAAATTACAAAATTCAGATTTAATTGTTAACAGTAAAATTCTTTTGTTAATTTCTCTAGTATAACATTAAAAAAAAACCTCACTTTATGATGATGTAATTAATTTGAATTTAACAAAAAAATTAAACTGTATTAATAATTGAACTTGCATTTATAACTTCGAACGATTAAAATACCAAATTCCTTAAAATAAAAAGTAGACTGAATTCCGAACTTACAAATAGTAGAGGGACTTGAAACATATTTTAACCTTAGTTTATGATGTAATTCCTTGCAAAGAATTGGTGTTTGCCTGAAATTTTCAATTCGAATTAAAAGAAATTAAATAGTAAAAAGAAACAATAATGGAGTCTTAATTTCAATGAGTATGACTAATTCCAACATTAGTTTTGTTTCTTAATTTTGTTGGGGATAATCCAATAGCCAGATGCCAACGATCACTATCATGACAATATCTCGATACCAAAAAAATCTTTAAATTGTTTATTGAGTGTTAGCTTGATTGATATGAGTATTATTGTCAATACAGTAGGATATGAGTTCGAGTGCGCTAAAGCGCATTATCCTTTAATTTATGGGTTGGGAATGGGCTATGAGTAGTTTTAGGCATTGTGTCAAAAAAAGGAGATATGATTATAACATATAATGAGATTGTTTAAAAAAAAAACACCATCGTGGCTAATTATTCGACCTAATTTTTTTAAATTTAAACTCTTTCATAAGAATTGGAATGAGTAATCAATTGTTTCAATAACACTTAATTCAACAAGACTCGTTAATTATAATAGTTTTTCAGACACAGCGAACATGCATACTTACACGTCATTATATCTAAATCTAATTATTTAGATAACTTTTTGTTCTCGTGGAATTTAATTCTGTGTTTGAAATGTTACCTAATAATTGGACTTGGGTATAGTTATTTATAATTACATATGTGCGACGTGTAAGGGGGAACTCAATTTTTTTTGCAAGGGCTGAAATTAAATTATAAATTTTTGAAAGCTCCAAATATAATTTTATCATTTATTATTTTATAATTTCATCAGTTTTTAAGGGACCAAACAAGAAACTATTCATTTTCAATGGGATAAAGTACAGTTTCACTGTACGTTAACTTATAAGTCCATCGTTTATGAATGGACTAAATTAAAATTATTTCATATTTGAGGGGTCAAGGCCCTTACCTACCCCATTAAATTCACTTTTGACACCATATTTGGATAATATTTTAATTAGTGAGCCCATCGAATTAAGTATAATTAAAACACTTAAATTACAAGTTATATATTTTAATAGAGAGACTACGAAAACAGAGAATTACATGTTTAATTATATCATATAAAATGAAATAATAAATTTTCTGTGAACAATATTGTTTTTGGCTTATTTAATTTTTATACTTTTTTTCCTATTTATATCAATATATATTATCCATAAGAATAATGAAAAATATTTATATTTTAAAAAACAAAATAAAAAATTCTATGAGCTCTTAAGTTTGACATTTGATATTTATGAAAGCGATCCCTTTTGTTTATTATTGAAATGATAAGAAAAAAAAACAAATACATCAAAGGAATAATCCTAATTGGCTGCCATTTGACAATTAATTTGCAGCCTTAATTATCATAATTACAATATAAATAATAAACCTCTAAATAACTATAATCACAATTAGATTGAAACAAAATATAATTAAAATTAAAAGTGTTGATGAGTCGAGTTTGAATTTAATTTTTTTCAACCCGGCCTGCTTAGGCTTGTTTTACTATTTAAAAATAAGAAAATTTAAATAGGTTAAACCAGTCATTTGGGTGAGCTTAGAATTTTTGTGGAACCAGGTTTTGACTCGACTTAATTTTGCTCGTTAACACTTTTATCTAAACATAAACTTAAATAAAATAAATTTTGATTTAGAATTCGAACATAGTTTACATGGAGTGAGACTCAGATATGAAATTTTAAAAGTTTTAAGATGCCGAATCCCACCCTTAAAAGGTGTGATTTTGAATTTAAAATTTTTATCATAATTGTTGATTAATAATAATATGTATGATTAGTTTTAGTTTAAATATATTATTAAAAATTTAAATATCTTTTAAAATGTTTTATTTAACGTAAAAAGCAAGTTTTTTAGAATCAAATTTGTGGCTGAATCGATCAGGTCACTGGTTGTTGATATGACTAATTTATTTAATTCGAGTAAAAAAATTATTAAAATTCATAAAAAAATTAAAATTACAAATAAGAAAACCGATTAAACTACTTATTCAACCAATTTTTTAATCTACTTCAAACGGTCTATGCCAATTTACCGGACAACCAATGGAACATTTTTTTCAAATTAATACTTTAATTAATTCTCGGTCCAACCAATAGTCTAATTTTAAAAACAATAATAAAATGCTAGAAGTAATATTATTAAATTCATTTATTTATCCGTTATAATAAATGCATTTTTCAAATTTAACTTGTTATCCATTTATGAATCTCAACTCGATAATTATTTTTTAGAGATTTTAACTATTTTACTTTTTTTTTATCTAAAATAAATGATGGAATAAAAAAATTTATTAGAAATTCGGAATTCCTCGAGAGGAAAAAACAAAAGAAAAAAAAATAATTTATATTAATATTATTTTCAACAATCTAACGGTAATAAGATCCCGATCGAACGGTGTGATGGAAAGCTACCTGACAAATACATAATGACCACGTGCCTTCCCTTTCATGAACCCAACATTAAAAAAAGAGCAAGGGCAAAACCGTAATTGAATCATCCAAATGGCCCAGTCCCAAAGTTATAAGGTCAAATTTTATGAAAGGTCCCTTTAAATTGATCTTTTTTATTCTTCTATTTTTCGATATGTATTTTCAATATTGAGGCAAGCGTTTTTTTTTTCCATGTTAACTCTATCAAATAATCAATTTTATTTTATTTTTAAATATACAGTGATATGATTTATACACACTGTATTTTTTTTTACAGTTTCAAAATATCATATATATATTATCATTTTTATATGGAAAAAAATGTTCATCACTATAAATATATATCATATCATCATATATTTTTTTTAAATATTAAATTAAAATATATATCATATTCTGTAAAAAAATCGATTTAAAAGAAAAAGACTTAATGAAAATAAACATTTAAAGTAAAAAGATTAAATCGATAAGTCCTAGATCCTTTAGTAATTATATTCGAGTCTTACCATATACAATTGTTATACATGGGTCATTAAATACTATCATGCGTGGTTTTTATAGGTGGATTTTGTTCGGTTATATTCTAATTCATCAATTGTTTGTGTTTTGTATTAGTTTGATTCTACTTTATAGTTGCTCGAGCATGTGATTTGTTAAGAGTCTAATCTTTTGAGAAAGTTTTCAAAGTGTCGTCTATTGGGCACTCAACTGATCCTCCAACAATCGAATGTATTATTCTCTAGTAGGGAGTTTTATCTCTTGTACACTGTTGAGAGCCAATGTGCCATGAGCGGCCACCCGATGAGCTTGATTCATGGAGTTGAGAGAGCCTCAATTGATGAACCTGCAAGACTCAATGGAAAGTTGACAGTACAAGATATGTAATAATTATGAACCTCACTTGAGCACAAAGGGACTTAAACCACAAATATGAGGCATTTAGGTCACTTATTTGCAACCATGGTATCAACTACATGCCCTAAATGGTAACCTATATGCAATAGGGTAGGGGCTCAAATCTCAAAAGGACAAGACAAGACAAAACTTTAGTACAAGGATTCAATCTATTATTGATGGATAATACTTCAAAAAATTTTCTCGGGGGAGTTGGGATTCCCCACCTTATTTATTGTTGTAATGCACTTTTGATTGTACCGTATTTACATATGTAAACTCCCCCCAAAAAAACAAGACTAAAATATCAAAAGTAGAAGGCTAAATCCGAGAAAAAAACATAATAAAAGGACCTTTTATAAAATTTAACCAAAAGATATGATCCCCACGAGGCGCTAGCAAGAGAAGCTTCAAAAAGAGACGTTGACGCAGCATCTAGATTTCCAGGACCACCGGTCCCATTTCCGATCTCTCTCCCCCCACCCCCCCCCAAAAAAAAAACCGCTAAAAACAACCGCTCCTTCCTTCTTTCTCCCTTCATAATTTTCATATTAATCGCCGGTTTCCATAAACTACCGTACATCCTTTTTTATTTCCATTTTAACCCTTCGTTTAAATTTAGTTTCTCAATTTTATCCTTAGTCTTATTTTTTTTCAGCTTTATTAAAGCTATAGCAGCTTTGATTTTCGCTTATATTTTCCTTTTTTACTCTTCCAGGTCTCTTTCTCTTCTCTTCTTTTTCGATGAAGTTCTTAGCAGCTTTCATTTTCATTATTTAAAAAGCTTTTAAATTTAAATGAGGAATTACAATTTATTTTAATTTATGAAAGACTTCAAATGTGGATTTTCAATTTTGTTTTGTACGCGAGAATAGTTTTTTTTATATATATTTTCATTTTTTGTGTTTGTTGATCTAAAAAATTGTGTGTTTATCAGTACTAAAAAAACTGTGAATTTTGGAGTTTTACGTTGAAAATGCTCTGTTATATTGTGTTTTTAAGCTGTTTTTAGATTTTATTCTGTTTTTTTTTTCGCAGTGCTCGAGTATCGAGGTGGAAGAGTCTGGTTAAAAAGATTCAGATCAGAGCATAAATGAAGGGAAAACGACACTGTTTTGGTACTGAAGTTGTTATTTTCGTCAGTTATTTTCCAGGAAAAATAATTAAAAAAATGCAGAATGAGAAAAATAAATGAAAATATTTTATTTTTTCATGTATATAGTTCTTTTTTTTTTTTGGGGGGGGGGGGTGGGTTTAGCTTGCCGTTTAAGCATATGTTGGTGCCCACTAGGGAAAGTTTTCTACTCTTTCAAGAAGTAAAAATAAATATTTTCGCTTTTTCTTAAATAATTTTTTTAGTAGGGAGGGAGGTTTCCATATTATCTACTAGATTCATTGACATTTATTTTCTGTTTCCATTTTTTAAATGTTCTTTTAGTTGATGTTTAACCTTAAAGAATAAGGTATGGAAATCAAATCATTTTCAGATTTGTTGGATAAAACTTTATGATTAGTTCGTTGTTACTGATATTGGCAATCAATTTTCTTTAGTTAGTTGTTTTGGTAATCAAATAATCATGATTTGCTTCTTCTTGCAGATAGATTATGGTTGTGAAAGGATGGGCCTAGGCCTAATATTTTCTTTGGCTGCCACAACAAACTAGCTTGCATTTTTAGGAAAGCAACAGTGAGTTTGTATAGTTGAGTACCTCTTGAGTTTGATTTTTCTTTTTTCCAATCTGTTTGAGAATGTGAAAATTCATGGGTCTATTTTTATATAATGTGTGGTAGGGCTAGTAACTGTAGAAGAGGAGTGTGAAAAATGGGGGCAATTGGTGGGGAAGAGTTGAAGAAGTTGGAGAAGGAACAGAAGGTCCAACTGGCTGCTGCTCGTGAGGAGAGGATTCTTGTGCTGGTGAGGTTGAGGCCTTTGAGTGACCAGGAAATTGTAGCAAATGAAGTTGCTGATTGGGAGTGCATCAATGACAGTACTATCCTATACCGGAACACCCTCCGGGAAGGATCCACATTCCCGTCTGCCTATACATTCGGTAAGCAAACTCCCCCTATTTTCATGTCTTTGTTGTGATCTAATAAATTTTGTTGCATTAAAATATGATAACCAGCTCCCAGTTTCTAGCTCACATTTGCTGCCGTAGGCATTTGTCTTTTAAAACTTTGATATACTTAAATGATAATAAATTTGTCCTTTAATAAATCTGGTTAATTGAACCTAGGCCAGCTTTATGAGGGTACTGTAAATTGTTGGCTTAAGTTCAAAATTAGGTGTTAAAGCATCAAACGTGGAAATTGTTATTTCTGTTGTGCGCTTCGGATTGACAAGCAATTTTGATCAATAGATTGTATCTTCTTTCTTCCTTTTTATGGTGGGGACAGATAGAGTATTTCGGGGTGACTGCTCGACAAAGCAAGTGTACGAGAAAGGAGCCAAGGAGATTGCTCTTTCAGTTGTTAATGGTCTTAATTGTAAGTATGGTTATTGGCATCTTGGTAAATGTTCTCTGTTGATAAACTTCATGGCAAGTAAAAAGGTCTCTAACAATTTTCTTCCTTCTGTTCCCCAGCTAGCATTTTTGCTTATGGACAAACTAGCAGTGGGAAGACATACACAATGAATGGAATAACTGAGTATACTGTTGCAGATATATTTGACTACATAAACAGAGTAATGAAAGTTTTAACTCATTTTTCTTTCATCATGTTGCATTTTCTCACGATTATTCTTTAAAAGCATTTTTTTCACATAGTACTGATATTATCACTGCAGCATGAAGAGAGAGCATTTGTTTTGAAGTTCTCAGCAATTGAGATATACAATGAAGCCATTAGAGACCTCTTAACCTCAGGTAACACCCAACTTAGGCTGCGTGATGATCCTGAGGTGAGTAGCAACATCCATATTATAATATTTGTTTCATTTTCTTGCGCTTATGGTTGCTCTAACAAGTTCATTTTGTCAGAGAGGAACTATTGTGGAAAAAGTCACAGAGGAACCCCTGAAGGACTGGAACCATTTGAAAGAACTACTTGCAATTTGTGAAGGTAGAGCATTTTCAAAGTTCTCTGTTTACTTGATGATGTTGCACTCTTGCATCATTATGGATTATTAGTAATTTTCTAATGCATTGCATTGTTGCAGCTCAAAGAAGGATAGGTGAGACTTCCTTGAATGAGAGAAGCTCCCGATCTCATCAAATTATAAGATTGGTATTCTCCCTTGCCCTTCTCTTGCTTGAACATTTAATTGCTAATGTTGAGTTTTTCTTTCCCTTTTTAGCTTACCATAATGTCCATTCTAACTTTTGTAGACAATTGAAAGCTCTGCTCGTGAGTTCCTAGGAAAAGAAAATTCAACAAGCCTTGCAGCAAGTGTGGTATGGCTCATGTAATTTACTTTCACACTTTAAGTTCATAAGTTGTTATTCTCAAATGAAAAAAAAAAAAAAAAGTGATGCAAAAATGGTATTTGAGTGCAGAATTTTATTGATTTGGCCGGAAGTGAGCGAGCATCCCAGGCCTTATCCACTGGGGCAAGACTGAAAGAGGGTTGCCACATAAATCGTAGTTTACTTACTCTGTCAACTGTTGTTCGCAAGCTAAGGTTGATTGGATTATCATATATCTAAAGTGTTCTTTTTTTTCATTTCAATCACCAGCAAGAGATTATTTAATGTCTAATTTCTTTAAGCATAGTTGTCTTGATTGTTTAAGGAGTTATATTTCATTACTGTGAGGTTGATTGAGCTCCTATTCGTTCAATTTATGGTTGTCACTTTTCAATTTTAAATTGAAGCAAAGAGTATGGGGCATAGTTTTATGACAGTTTGCTTAATTAGATTCAGTGTTGAATTTTTCTCAATGACACTAATATGTGAATAACTATTTACTATATTCTTTAGGGATAACTATTCATATCCAGTTGGATTTGAAGTAATTATTACCACAATAGCGTCTTCAAGTACAGGATATTGATGATGTAGAAAAAGGCAATGTCTTGTTAAACTATTGTCACCTACTATATTTGCTCAACTCATCAATTTTAAATTGAAACACAGACTGTGGGGCATAGTTTTATGACAGTTTGCTTAATTAGATTCAGTGTTGAATCTTTCTCATTGACACTAATATTTGAATAACTATTTACTATATTCTTTAGGGATAATTATTCATATCCAGTTGGATTTGTAGTAATTATTACTACAATAATGTGTTCAAGTACAGAATATTGATGATGTAGAAAAAGACAATGTCTTGTTAAACTATTGTCACCCACTATAATTGCTCAACTCATCAACGGTTTGCTATGGTGGATGCAGTAAAGGCAGACAAGGACATATCAATTATAGGGATTCTAAGCTGACACGCTTACTGCAGCCCTGTTTGGGTGGCAATGCCAGGACTGCCATCATATGTACCTTGAGCCCCGCACGGAGCCATGTTGAACAAACCAGAAATACTCTTCTGTTTGCTTGTTGTGCAAAAGAAGTTACTACAAAAGCGCAGGTCAATGTGGTCATGTCTGATAAGGCCTTAGTTAAGCATTTACAAAGAGAGGTGGCCAGGTTAGAAAGTGAACTCAGGAGTCCTGTGCCTCCTTCCTCAAACAGTGACTATGCAACTTTACTGAGAAAGAAAGATCTTCAGATCCAAAAGGTAACCATCCCCTTTGGGAAATTTATTAAGGATGTCAAGGGGTCCTCTTTAATGAACAAAATTATTATTTTGTCTTGTCTAATATGCAACATATGCAACTGCGTCTCTTTATCTTTCCTAGCATGATAAAAGTGAAACAAAAACATGTTGGTGAATCATGCATTCTATGTTAAAACTTATAAAGCTTGGGTGATATAAAATTAAATGCAAATGGCTGAAACTTCAGCATAGTACACAGATAGATACTTTTGCTTGTGGAAAATTAGGCTGCAAGCAAATTGTTGTCTTCTGACTAAGAAGCCTACCGATTTGAGGTGTCTGACATGTAAAATACAGAAGGGAAAGCCGAGGCATTTGCATGTTACATGTCACCTAACATTGTTTACATGACTCTGCACTATTCAGATGGAGAAGGAGATTAGAGAGTTGACTATGCAATGTGATCTTGCTCAATCTCGGGTCAAGGATCTGCTAAGGATGATTGGAAATGATCAAGAGTCGGTACAATCGGTACGTGTTATTGCCTATGGTATCCTTGCATGTCGTGCTTTCACTGAATAGAGTGCCTATAGCAACATTATTCATTATTTTCTTTTTGATGTATATTGTTCATAAAATTTTCATTTCTTAATGTTGGTTAATAGTTCCATTTTTGGACCGACACTTCTTTCCCTTTTTCTGATCAGGCAAGAATCAATTACCATCCTAATCAACAAGCTGCGGATACATGGGAAGATGACTATTCAGCATCAGAGTCATCATGTTTGGCTGATTCTAATCAATTTCATGTGCATGTTCGAAAATTTAATCCAATCCATGGTTATGACGACACAGAGAGCACGAGTAATCATGAAGAGCCCTATCACAAGCCTCTGAACAATCATGGAGATCATTCCATGACTGATTCTGCGCAAAGCTTGGAGACTCAAGGTGAAATTGCTGATGACCCCGATGAATACTGCAAAGAGGTCCAATGTATTGACACGGAAGGATCAGGCAGGGATAATAATAATTCTGAATCTCTTGCCGTACCAAATGGTGAAAGTGAAGGACGATTGGCATTGACATTAAATGGAGTTGGAGATGTGGCTGGCCAGGAAACAATGTCTACCCCAATGAATGGAGATAGAGAAGCAAATCGTATTCAAAATAGCCTGAAGTTGAGTAGGAGCTGGAGTTGTAGAGATGATGTCACGGGTGGTACATCTTCTCCATATATGGACGGAGAACATAATGAAAGCACCCCGCCTAATGGGTTAGAGAAAGGCTTTCCTGGAAGACCAGATGGTTACCAAAAGAAATTTCCTTCATTAAACTATGATGCCAATAATGGGCGGCTCTCCCGGAATGATTCTCTGTCTTCTCTTGGGAGTGCTTCCGTCCAGACTTCTGCAGACGAGCAAATTACTAGTATTCATACTTTTGTTGCTGGACTGAAGAGACAACTTGATGGCCAGGTGAGAATATGCCTATCATTTTCTGTGGTGGAAACTTTAAAATATGCAATTGGGCATGTCTCATTTGATTTCTTTGCAAATGTGTGGTACTTTCATCACAGGTTCAGGATACCAGTCTAGAAGTAGATGAGTCTGGAATGAGTATGAAAGGTGCAGGATTGGATCCAATGCATGAAGCATCAGGCACTCCTTTGGATTGGCCCCTGGAATTTGAGAGGTTGCAGAGAGCAATACTCGAACTTTGGCAAGCTTGCAATGTTTCCTTGGTTCACAGAACATATTTCTTCCTCCTCTTTAAAGGTGATCGAACCGATTCAATTTACATGGAGGTAGAGATTAGGAGACTTACCTTCCTCAAGGAAACATTTTCTCAAGGAAATCAAGCCGTAGAAGATGGTCGCACACTAACACTGGCTTCAAGGTTCTCTCTCTTTCTCTCTCTTGCAGCCATTGATTGCCTAATGGGCTATGAACAGTATATGTGAAAACACTGTACTTGATTGATTCCTTGCTTGAACAAAGGATATATATGATATATGTCGGTCTTTGTCAGCATAGCAAAATTTTCTTCTCTTGAAAACTATAGGAGGTTGCATTATCTAATGTTGACATCGATTATTTCTTATCCGTAACATCTTTGTGGATACTGACTGTTGATACTTGGAGCAAAATTTTCCTGTCTTGAAATCTCAATATCGAATAGAAAATATATAGTGTTGATACTAATTGCCGCATATCCGTGAAGTGTGCTTTAGTTTTCTTCTTGTAGTATTTATACTATGGAGTAATGAATATCAAATAGATAATAACTGGCTGGGTCGTGTTAGTGGCCTAGTACTCGTTTGAAGTCTTTTCCATGGTGACTTTGTTGCTGATTTATGTTTACTTTCTTCCAGCATATGTGTTACATTATCCCTTCCATATAATTTCTACTTGTCTCAATTGGTTAATTTATTGATGCAGTGTGAGAGCTCTTCGGTGTGAGAGACGAACTTTAAGCAAGCTAATGCGTAAAAGGTTTTCAGAAGAAGAGAGACAAAAACTGTATCTGAAATGGGGTATTTCGTTAAACTCAAAGCAGAGAAGGTTGCAACTGGTGAACCAGTTGTGGAGCAAAAACAAGGATATGGATCACGTCACAGAGAGCGCCACCATCGTTGCAAAGCTGATTAGGTTTGTAGAGCAGGGACGTGCTCTCAAGGAAATGTTCGGGCTTAGCTTTACTCCTCCACGGCCTAGGCGGAGATCCTATGGTTGGAAAAACAGCATGGCTTCTCTTATATGAGCCTATATATCAACATCTGTATACAGCCATAGAAGGTATTTTTCTTTAAAAGATTATAGGCCATGTTAGCATTCTTTTTAATGATTGAAATTGTTAAACAGATTGTAATGATTATCAGATAGAGTGGTGTATGAATGTATATCTCATATCCAAAAACTGGCTTTTACGCAATAGTCTTCAGCCGATTCGGGTTTGTGTGTATCTCCCTGTATTGGTTCTTAGGTGACATGAATATGGAAATATGACGTTCTGATTTTGTTATCTCCGTTTCATGAATGTGTAGGAAATTTGTGTACTTGTATTATTCACGGGCTATAATCGTGTTCAAGGTCTTATATTTATATAAATTTTGATAGATTGCTTATTCTTACATATGATTGTTATGTTTGTGCTGTATTTATATTTTAATTTGGGAAATGATGCATGGAGGAGCAAATAATAAACTCAACGTTGATGTGGAATTTTAATATGCTTTTCTAAATTAAATAACGTGATATATTACCCATTTTACCTATTTTTACATTCAATCTAAATCCCTAAATTGAAGAACATTCATTCGATAGAAAGATAGTTATAGGAACAAGCAACGAGAGCATTGGCTGAAGTGAGTGGTTCGAGGCATGTTTGTTGGCTGAAGTGAGTTCATCCAGCCTCAGAGATTAGAGTTCGATCTGTAGGTTACGATATGAATAATTTGTATCTAAGGAAAATAATATCATTAAAATTTTAAATAATTATTTTTAACATATTGTATACAAGTTATCAATATGATGTGTACTTATAATTAAAATTTGATCAATATGTTTTAAATACACTCAATGCTAGATTTGAGCTCAGATTTGATGTTTAAGCTGACGGGTTGGCTAGATTAATAAAATGACTTAATTGATACTTTGAGGGTTAAATTAAAATAAAAAACTAATATAAAATTTGTAAATATTTTGGAGATGTGTGGTGCAATTAACTTATTATAACTTGAAAGAGAATAAAACGCTGCCGTTTCATCATTAATGGGTCCGCGCCCGCGGTCGTAGATCAATCAACGCTTTCCCACTATCTGAACTGAAACCGTGTGGGAAAAGCCTGAGAGAGGAGAAAAAAATCAAAAGGCAAAAGCAACTGAAATGAGTGGAGCCTCGACGGCGGCGTATTTAGCTCGAAGAGCGGCGCAAAAGGAGAGGGTTCGGATCCTCTACCGCCGTGCCCTGAAAGACACACTCAACTGGGCCGTCCATCGCCACCTCTTCTATCAAGATGTAATTCCTCAAATCCTCAAATCTCCCAATATCTCATCTTTTCACAATTGTTTTCCCATTCAATTGAATCTATAATTTATATTATTTATTTTTCTTAGGCTTCTGACCTTCGCGAGAAATTCGAAGCCAACAAGCATGTGGTTCGTCTCCCTCGTTACTCATCTTCATATCATTTGATTTTTTTAAAAGTAAACTTGAACGAGTATTCGTTATCTGTGAATGTGAAGTACATTATTTTATTATTACCTTTTCTTTTTTTATGATGATAATTTGAGCACATTGAACTTCTGCATTAAACTTATCGATTCGGCCGTTTCAGTTTAAAAAAAAAGACTGACTTAATCAGCTCAATCGATAACCTTAGGTTTATTTCTGCACTTGTAAATAGTCATTGTGATAGTCAGAATGGTTTAAAGTTTTTTTTTAAAATGGTTAACTCTGTGGCTATTTTGGTTGTGCATTTTACAATTTGGTGTGTTTTTACAGGAAGATCTTGATACAATTGACAAAATGATAGATGCAGGTGAAGCAACTTATAATAAGTGGCGGCATCCCGATCCTTATATCGGTATGTACTTTATTTTTTTCGTCGGTAGTTTTGTCAAGAGAGTTTTGTTTTGAATTAATGGGACATGCAAAACTGTCTTTCTGTGGATGCGTAGACTTGTCTCAAAGAAAAACGGATAGGATAGAAGTGAGTGTCATATGGTTGGATATTGAATTTTATGTTGTCTCAATAAATCTTGTGTGGAAAGTATTTGTAAGTGAATTTTTGGATTCATAGGTTGTTTTGAAACGTTCTTTTAAAACAATTGAGAGGAGAATACCACAGAATTTTGAAAAGGGAATGAAATCTCGTCAATAACTAATTAGTTATTATAGGATGATAGTCTGATGATACTAGTGAACTTTCATTGATTGTGTGAAACAATCCAAATGAGAGCCAAGGTTTGCTGAAGTAGCTGAAGAGAAATGCTACTTAACTATTACTATGTCAATTCACCTCTCATTGCTCAGCGGCATCTCTTGTTCACTTACATTCTTGTGTTTGGTCCATCAATTGTTGGTTATTGTTGATTAGCTCTCGCTTTTGTTATTGCATGTGATTGATTGGCTGTGATATTGGTAGGTTTCTTATAAGATGCTTATTTTTTCGTATTTTAAACCTTTTACAGTGTTTTAAGCTTATGTACTAAGTTCATTTGCAGTTCCTTGGGCTCCTGGTGGTTCCAAGTTTACTCGAAACCCTGTCCCACCTTCTGGGGTAAGTGTTATTTGTTCATTTCTTGCTACCCGTGTTTTCTTTCCCACATTCCATGCTGTTTGGCTCATTGCCCTCGTCTATAGTTATCCATCAATTATCATCCCAATAGACAATTTATTTATACTGCGGAGTAGAAGAAGAAAACTAGAAGAGTAACTCAAGCCATTTTGCTTATCTTGTTTTTACTACTCGATAGCAGATGGTTTAGTATCAAAATTTCATCTAAATTGGCTTGCAACTTCTCAATATACATGACATTGAGTTGTTTAATGTTTGTTGCTTACCTATATCATTTACGTGCCATCAGCTATTATTTGCTAAATTTTTTATTGGCTTTATTATTGCTCATCCGGTTCTGATTGTTCACTCTTGATGCAGATCGAGATCTTGTATGATTATGGTCAAGAAGAAAATGACTAAGCCATCCATCTTTTCAACTTCCCAAGAAATAAAGGTTAGCCATATACTGTATCTAGATTTACATCATTCATTGTATAATTTCCTTAATAAATTTTGGTTTGTCTCAAATAACTGCCTTCTGGTTGGCGGCACTGCTCTTGAAAGTATAGTTGCAAAAATCTCTTGGATTTGTACTGAAAAATACATTTTTATGTTGAGGATTGAACTTCTCCACCTTTACAACATGGTTTAAGTTTGAAATTGCATGTCTAGGGAGATACCTAACTGATAGTCAAACCAATTAGGCCACCAGTTCCCTATTCGACCGCTGGTCCAACAATAATTAAATAAATTCATAAAAATTAATGAAAATTTTAAAATATATATATAAACTGGTTCAACCGCTGGCTTTTTAACAGTTTCAAGCAGTTCACACTGAGGCTGATTCAATCCCTTTGTCTAGACTGGTATACCGGCCAGTTCCCAGTCCAACCGGCTGGTCCATTCTGGTTTCAACAACACTGGATATATGTGCTAGAAGTAATAGAAGTTCTATTTTATTTGAATTCTAGAGGGTTTTCTTTTTGGTCCTGAAATTATTGTAGTTTATTTAGGAAGTGGTTGGATGTGTTATTTCACCGAATTGAATTTATGGGATGCTATTCTACATGTTTTGTCTCTTCTAAATTTGTATATTTTTGCACTAAGGTCTGAACCCTTCCAAAGCGTACTCTTTGATGAGAAAATTCAATGCAAAATCACATAGACTGTGATAGCAAGTGCCTTTCTTGCCCGCTCTTCCCAATTTGGTTATTTTTTAATGTCGGAACTTTTAATTTTCAGTTGATGCAGGTCTAAAGGATCGTGGAGTGTGTAACGAGTGATCTAGGACAGCAACTAATTTGCATTACTTCAATTGAAACGAGATAAGGCTTTTAATAACATTTATGGTGATTCTCCATTGTGCTTATTGTTGTGTGCCTGGTGTTTTGTATAATAAAAGATCATTGGTCTGATTGAAGGTACAAAATGCTTGCTTACATGGCATGGAACTACAACGATCTTGAATCTTTCTTGTCATAAACTATATTTCTCTTAATTTTATATGCAGTTTTTTTTATAAATTTGTTTATGGCTATGTCAATGGTCGGTAATTGAACAGCCGGAGACATTAGAATAAAGGGGCCGGTTCCTTGACATTGCGGGTTGTAATGTAGGTGTCCTAAGTGTTTTTCTTGACATTACTTTGTTTTACAAGAGGGACCAAAGCTTGAAAATAAGGTTTAAGGTTTCAGATGTTGAAATTCGGTTTCTGAATCCGGCGAATGTTATCTTTTAAAGGTTAATTACATGAAGTAACCAGATCAAATCCGTGCTCTTTGGCATTACTTGTCCTACATTGTTCCCATACTGAGATTAAAGAAAAATGGAGCGGCTGGAACCATGAGTTCTGAAGAAGCTTGTTTCCCCACAAACTCAACACTTGCCTAGTCCACATTTGAAAATACAAGCAAAGAGTCAGATGATAACAAAGCAAGTAAATGCTTGGTTTTTTACTCATTGATACAGCCAATGCTTGCTCTTTATTTATGAGAACGGTAACATACATTCAGGTAGCAAAATGCTAATTTGAACCATTTGATAGATTTCGAATCAAGTGGCCGGGAGAGAGAGGGGTGTTTTTCTGTTTGAAAGGCAAAGTATCTAACCGTTTTGGTGTTTCTTTTTACACCAAATGTTCATCGAAAGTATGGAATCAAATGAGATAGATTACATATACATGCAACATTCATGAAAGTATTTAAGACAAAGTTGGGCGGCAATAATTCATCCCTCTTCTTGCTTCATTGTCATTTTTATTCTCCTCGCTAAATCTTTGTCATCGAACTTAAGGGTGAAATCATTTCTTTTTTACCCTCTTAAATATTAATAATTTATTTCAATTTTTTATAACACATAACTTATGTTTTCATTACTCGCATGCTTGTACCGAAAACAAAAAGAAACATTGAATCTTTTGGCCCAAAGTATTTTTTTTTCTGTTGTACTGTTTTCCCCGGTTTGCTCTCAGATTTAATTGAAAATAAACGAAATGCAAAAATATGCTTTTCAAGTTGCTATATTTTTTTGCATATTTAAAATCTAGTCCTTCAAAGAAGTTAATCTTTTTTACTTTTAGAATTTAAAAGTTCAAGTACAATTATTAATCCCTTAAATGAACTTTACATTAAACTTATTGTTGTGACATTTTGAGATTAAAAAGAAAAGGTGTAATGACTTATTTAGCCCTCTAACTTTACAAAAGAAGTCATTTTAGTCTTCCATATAATATTTCACCTCTTTTAGCCCTTGAATTTACATTATTTGTCAAATCACTCAAAATAGATGGAAAAAGTTAACATCTATTAACTTTATTGACGTAGCATACACATGGATTGTTACGTAAGTAATTAATTAATTTTTTTAGTTTAAAAATTAAAAAAATTATTTTTAAAAATGAATTAATTGATGATGTAGATTGCCACATCAGCAAAGCTAACAAACGTTTACTTTTTCATTCATTTTGGGTTGATTTGGTAAATAACACAAATTCAAAGAGTAAAATAGGCAAAAATTAAATGAAGGGGTAAAATGACTTTTTTTATAAAATTGAAGGGCCAAATAAGTTATTATGACAAAAGAAATACTAACTTGATAGCCATATAATTAAAAAAAAGACATAATAGACCTAAATTTAACATAATAATTTTCATAGTATTAACAATTGAACTTTTATTTTTAAATCTGAAAATTAGGGTGACTAATTCATTATTTTTGGAAAGAAAGAGGAATCAATCTTTGAAAAAAAAGATTAGGGACTAAATTTAAAATATAAGAAGAGTGAAGGAACTTAAAGTATATTTTAACCAAAATTAAGCCCAGATTCCAAACCAGGAAAAAACGGGTGATGGAGATGGAGTTTCTTTTTAGTGTGGCTCCAAATTAAACACGATCATCTCCTTGTTCTTTAACTCCTCTATAAACCCCCAAAAAATACACATGCTATATCCACCATTACATTACGTAGTTTTATTTTTCCAGCTAACAGCCTTGGAAAAATGGAGGTGTTTTGCAGTCTTTCATGGACTCATTCCATTTCTCCTCGTCTTCACATCCCTCACTCTTTCTCTGTAAGTTTCCGAGTAACACCCAATTTCACCATTTTTTCGTTGTTTTTTCTTGCTTTCAAGTTCTAATCGTTTTGCGCTTTCTGGTTTTGTTGTATTTTTTTAAAGGTGGGTGAGACTAACAGATTCAGGGTTATTTGTAGTGCTGCTCAGTCCCCAAAGGTTTGTTCTAATAGATACTCACTTCTTTTAACTTGAAAGTAAATTTTCCATTGTCTCCTAACTTCCATGAATGTGATATGGTTTCATAGTGAAATTGGGGGTCAAATTTTGCTATTAGTTGTGGATTTAATTTAGTGAATTTTAGTATATGTAGGTTTCGAATTTCAAAATTTCAATTTGATTCAAATGATAGCAGTTAAAACCATTTCGATTAAATTCTACCATCAGCCATTTCGTTCTTCAGTTTGATCATTCTTAATCCATTTACTTTTCCAATTAAACTATAGAGACTAAATCCACAACTTAAGCATATTACAAGGACTAATAGATAATTTAACCAAAATGAGGTGTTATGAATTTGATCATGTTGGATCAAGTATTTTCCTTGGGAGATATTTTTTTGATTCTTTATAGATTGTTTTGTAGGCAAATCTGATGACTGTATCAGTTACAGGAGCTACTGGTTTTATAGGTACAAGATTGGTGCAGAGATTGCATGCAGGTAATAATAGTTTATAATTGAAAGACTATTAATTTGTTTAAATGTTTTTTAAGAATAATTTAACTTTTTTTTGAGAAGCTTTTTAGGAACAATTTAACTTTGATGAAATTGTAATGCAGACAACCATAAAGTTTGTGTTTTGACACGGTCCAAGTCCAAAGCTGAGACAATATTTCCGGGTAAGAAGGTAATGAGTACTTTTTGTATTTTGCTCTTACATTGCTTTTCTGCATATAGAAGAGAACATGAAAGAAATTTTGTTGGCAGAAATGGGTGAAAAACCTTTGAGAATCTGAAAAACAAGCATATAGATACATATGTACATATGCATAATTCTCTTTTTTGGTCTTAGAAGAACAGTTCATTACTTAGCAAATTGTTCAGTACATAAGAATACTAGCAATATCAGCTTTAAAAACAAAAACCATAAAGTTCGGAACATTAAAATAAACAACATGATCCTTACACGACAAACTAGGATCACTCCTCTTCCTGACAAGAGCATCCGCACAGCGATTTCCTTCATGAAACACATGCATTAATGGCTACTCTGGAAGGAATCCAGTATATATGCATATTACTTAATACATGCATCTACTTACATATCTTTTTTCCCTCTTTGTTTCTTTGTTTCGCCTTGTCATTTGTAGTGAAGAACTTCCCGGGAATTGTAATAGCAGAGGAGGCTGGGTGGAAGGATTGTATTGAAGGATCGAATGCTGTTGTGAATTTGGCTGGAATGCCTATAAGCACAAGATGGTCTCCTGAGGTTGGTATTAGAAGAATTATCTTAAATCCTAAACTTCGTATCATGTTGCTTGATAGACATGAGCTCTTTAGCCCGACAGGAAAAAAAGTTCAAAATCCTAAACCATAAAATCCTAAATATAACATAATGATTTACTATCATATATTCTTGCATAAGTCCCACTTCTCGAGACATACTTTTTAGCTCATTCGTTTTTCATTTTTGTATGATGCAAATATACTAAATTCTCAGCCTGTTGGCATGCGCGCGCACACACACACACTTCGTTTGATTGATGGCATTGGCTAAGTGATGCAATGGATACTGAATCTTCAGCAACTTTTTTTGTTAAGTATCGATTAAGTCTCCATACACCGCTATTAAAATAGATACCTCTGCATCTTTCTGTACATATACGATGTTGTTTTTATCTGTATTGCAGATTAAAAAGGAAATTAAGGAAAGCAGGATCAGAGTCACCTCAAAGGTTTCATTTTCTGCTTACTTTTTTCTTTTAAAGCAATCGACATTCTATAACCTCTTTTAACTTTTTTTCCATTGCCCCTTTTTGCTGACTTTTGAAGGTTGTAGATTTAATAAACAGTTCACCTCAAGGAGTTCGGCCTACCGTGTTAGTTAGTGCAACAGCCGTCGGTTATTATGGTTCGTATCTACCTTTACATCCATAAGGTTTTTAAGAAACGGACACAGTTCATATCAATATGAACAATGAAATGCTTCAAACATGAGCTCTGCAACTAGGCTCCTCTAACGTATACATATTTTACTTGTTTCTTCCTGCATGCTCAGGCACAAGTGAAACACGAGTATTCGACGAGAACAGTCCATCGGGAAATGATTACTTAGCTGAGGTAAAGAAAGAAAGAGAACGATTACTTAGCTTAGATGAGCATTGTTTTGTTTCCTTTTACTGATGCTATATTTATTTGCTCAGGTTTGTAGGGAATGGGAGGGAACGGCGCTTAAAGTAGATAAGGATGTGAGATTAGCTCTTATTCGTATCGGAGTTGTACTCGGAAAAGATGGTGGTGCTTTAGGTATAACTGATGCTCTTC
Source organism: Gossypium hirsutum (assembly GCF_007990345.1). Taxonomy (NCBI): domain Eukaryota; kingdom Viridiplantae; phylum Streptophyta; class Magnoliopsida; order Malvales; family Malvaceae; genus Gossypium; species Gossypium hirsutum. Next base: position 112,254,856 of record NC_053426.1, read on the forward strand.
TTTCTCGATCTCTTCATGCTCGGTATATGATTAAAATTAAGATATATTTTTCTCAACAAAGATATATTTTACTTTTGCAGCTAAAATGATCCCTCTCTTCATGATGTTTGCCGGAGGACCTTTGGGCTCTGGACAGCAATGGTAATGCTATATCATACCTAAGAACTACTTTCAAATAGTTATCGGAGTTGGCTTGTTGATTTTCATTGGGGATGTAAGAAAAAACCCGGACTCGACGGATTCCAACCTGACCCAATTTGATAGTGTCCGGTTTCCTTTTAATATGATTTCGAGGTGGGTCTAATTTTTCATTTGGTCGAGGTGGGTCAGGTTTAAGAAAAACCAACTCTGCCCGCCCCAAGATAAGTACCAAAATAATATAAATTGTGGCTTACCTAAATCGAGTCAGAGTCGGGAATAGCTTTGATTTTTTGGGTTTGACATGGGATGGGTAAATTAATTTTTCGAATTGGGGTCAGATTATGTTGGGGAGTATCAGGTTGGGCAAAAACCCAACCGACCCCACCTCATTGTCATCTCTAATTTTCATTCCTCCAGCTGATATTGTTTTCTTTAATCTACAATTCGATAGTGTTTTTCATATGTAGGTTTTCATGGATTCACTTGGATGACATAGTGAACCTAATATATGAAGCTTTATCCAATCCGTCTTATAAAGGTAAAATCTTCTATGAATTAATGTACTTAAATTTTTGTAAATTCCCAATGCAAAACAAGGCTGAATAACCCATTATTGTAGGAGGAAAACTGAATTGAAATGGGCTTTGATGTTTTCTCTACTCTATTCCAATCTTTGTGTGTTATATCATGCCATTGTTGTCTTCTCCTTGTGGTTTCTATTAGGGGTGTAAATGAGACATTGATACTTGCAAGCTACTCAAGTTTGACTTGAAAAAGATTTGAACTCAATTCGATAATTATTGAGCCGAGCTTGAACTATGGATCGAGCCGAATTCAAGCTTAATAATACTTGGTTCGAACAGCTCGTGAGCTTTTTTGAGCTTTTCATATTTTTATATTATTAAATTACATTATTGGCCTTAATATATATTATTAACCTAAGCTTACTTATCGAGCCGAGCTTGAGCTTGAGTACAAAAATTGGTAAACAAGCTTAATCAAGGTCGAGCTCGAACTCAAGTAGCTCGATTATATCTCGAGCCCAGCTCAAGCTTAAAAATAGATGTTCAATAAAGCTCAAGCCGAGTATTGAACTTCAAATTTCGAGTCGAGCTTGAGCTTGGCACTATTCGGGCTTGACTGAACTTGATTACACCCCTAGTTTCTGTTACATTAATATGAGAACCGTCGCATTTCATCTCCTGCTTTTTGCTTGACCTAATTGTTGTCAGGTGTTATAAATGGAACTGCACCAAATCCGGTTCGATTGTCAGAAATGTGTAATCAATTGGGAAACGTCCTCGGTCGACCATCATGGCTTCCGGTGCCTGACTTTGCTCTCAAAGCTGTATTAGGGGAAGGTGCTTCAGTGGTATGTTCTCTTTTTCCTTACACATCCATAAAACACATGCAATTGTGATTCAATATATACTGTTTATGCAGGTTCTGGAGGGACAAAAAGTGGTTCCTGCAAAAGCTAAGGAATTGGGTTTCCCATTTAAGTACCCTTATGTTAAAGATGCACTTAAATCCATTCTTTCATAGGATTCTTTAGGTTTTCTTTTTGGTTCCATTTTTTTCCTATTAGGTTTTCTCCCAACATGAAGAGTAACATTTTGCGATTGTTATTTTCTGTGTTTGGCTTTGCTTTGCTTTTCCTATTAGCTGTTTATCAATGATAAAAAGAATCAAGCATACATATATATATGTATATATATATACACACACGCACAAATAATCCATTCACATAGCTTTTGGGTTTGAAATACCCAAAATGTTCTTTTGTGTGGGGTTGCAATTTGACATAGATCCCTTTAAATGATTTTACATTTTTCACCTTCCCAATATCTCCTTAATGCTAGTAGCAAATCCATGTACCAAACCCATTGTCTCCACCTTGAACGCTTTTGGAATCAAGGGTTCATGGATTGACCATAGAATCTTGTTCAATAAGTGGAATGCATTAATTACCCACTCTCAGGTTGTGTAATGAGAGACGGAGAAGGGCAACTACTCATTATTAAACCGAACAAGTTTATGACCAAAGAGTTGAAGAGAGGAAAGCTCTTTGCCGTTCCTGGTTCTCTTGTAGCTGGATCTTTCGAAACCACAAGATAGAAACCAATACTTAATACAACAATTAATATAGCTAACCTAAGTGATCGGCAGTTGACAGAGGCATTATAGATGAAACAACAAAGAAAAACTCTGCAAACTTATCGATTGAAAAACTGTGAAACCAAGCAAAGGAGACATTAAAAAGTACTAGTTGATGCTGTCACCTCTCATCTCATCTATTATAAACCAAAATTTCAAAATTAATAGTTGAGTTAAATAACAAAAGACTTAACATTGACAACTATACCAGATAACTCATTGTTCAAGTTACCTACAAGAAGATCAGATTGTGCAAACCTCAAGTTAAGTTATTAAAATTAACAATAAATCCATAAAAAAAAAACCTCAATCCACTATTCATCAATAGCTTTAAAAGTTCAAAGGCTAGCCATCTAACCGAAGGGAAAAATATGATGGGACCTCTCACTGTTTCTCCTAGAAGATTAATTCATGAAACAGCAATATACAATATATCGTAACAACTTCACGAGCACCAAAATTCCGTTGTCTTTTATCCCATAATTTTAGGTGTAGGTACAGGTTCAATCGATATAACCAAGCCGACCTGAGGCTAACCAGAAAGCCACATGATTGTGGTCAACAATATTTAACCAAATAATTACTCAAGGAATAATGAGTTAGCGAATCAAACCTCAAAACCCGGGCAGAGGGCACCTTAGTGCCCAACATTCACTGCACAACAAGACAGGGAAAAGCAAAATAAAATATCTGAAAATCCCCAATGCTCAGGGCAATCAGTTAGGCTCTGATTGATTGAGGTCCAAAGCAAAAGGACAAGATATAAGACAAGACCCCACATTTGGATCTTATCCTTTTACGTTATTTTTGTGTGTGTGTATGTATGTGTGCATGTGTTCGTCTGTGTATGTATGTTTGTATTGCACAACACAGCATAAACTCGATCCAGAGTAAATTAAGAACAATGGTAATGAAAACAAAAGGGAGAATAATTTTTAAGCTATAAAACCGAAAAAGTTTTACTGAAAAAGAAACATGAACAAGAGAGTATAAGAACCCGAATTTACATAAAAGTGCGGGATTCGGTTCCCATCTCTCCTCCCCTTGAAAATGGAAAATGACCCTTTATGCTAACTAACATCTTTTGCTCACAAAAGATGGAAATCAACAGCTAGAAGGTAGAAAGAAAGAATTTATTGAAAGGCTGCATCAGGCGTAGCAGTAAGACCATTGCTCGTCCTCACTAGCACCAAACTCCGCGGCAGCATTGTGGACTTCCTCATATGAACAAGGAGATAAAGCATTGAGATATGGCATGTTGTGGAAGGAGCGAGCGAGGCTGCTGATTAAAGTAGCATAATTGGTGCCATCATTGTCATGGTCCTCCACATGAAATTCTTCAGCACGGTGCTTGAGGGTCTCAAACATGAGCTCAGGCTCATGCTGCAACATCCGGAGGACATCTGCACGTGATGGACCAGGCACCGCCCGCGTAACAGCAAAGCTTTGTGGACCATCACTTTGCAAAACACTAACAACATTCGGGCCACCAAACAGGTTGTGGACACCACCAAGGGCCTCCTGGTAAGCCCCACCTAAGAACATCCCCAAATAATACTGCCCATTTGCACCACCATCGTTACCTTCAAGCTCATGCAAAAGCAAGCTAGTTTCACCACCGATGAACTTATCAATCTTCCCATCACTATCACAAGTTAAATCAGACAATACTCCCCTCACTTCGGGCTTTTCATCCAATCGGTGAATTGGGATTATAGGAAAAACCTGACCAATACTCCAAAAATCCGGGATCGAAGTGAAAATCGAGAGATTGACATTGTATATCCTAGCAGGCTCAGCTGCACCAATCACTTTCGAAACCAAATCAAATAACCCATCAACATCAGCAAGCTGTTCAATCCTCAAACTCCCTTCTATAAACTGGTCCACACATCTTTGTTTCAATTGATCGGCATATAGCAAACAAGTCTCATTCTCATGTCTCATTGCTGCATCACTCAAATTCCAATAATCACAACGAGCATCCTCTGATAACCCCTCAATGACCAAAGGGAGGTCAATATGATTCATTGCTGGGGTGTTAACAGTAGCAGAAATAGCCTCAAATATCAAGATAGAATGATGGGAAACAATGGCTCTCCCACTTTCACTACAAATAATGGGGTGTTTAATAGATTTACGGTCACAAATAATGCGAATTGCATTAACAACAGCTGAGGCATATTCCTCAAGGCCATAAGAAACAGAGAGATCGGAGTTACCAGATTTCGAACCGTCGTAATCAACTCCAAGGCCCCCTCCGATGTCGATAACCTTCATGCAGGCACCGAGTCGGACTAATTCGGAGTATATCTGTGTAGCTTCAACGACACCGTCTTGAAGCAAAGCGGTTGAAGGGATTTGTGATCCAATATGGAAGTGTAACAGCTGCAAACAATCAAGCATCCCAGAATCCTGGAGCTTTTTTACGACCCTTAAAATCTGGGTCGTCGTTAACCCGAACTTCCCTTTTTCACCCGAAGTAGACCCGAAATGACCCGAATGCTTGGTTCTCAGCTTGGCCCGGACCCCAATCACGGGTCGAACCGAGAGCTTATTGGTTAAATCAATGACCAAATTCACCTCTTCTTCTTGTTCAAGAACAATCACAGTGTTCAACGCGAGCTTCTTTGCTATCAAAGCAAGGGAAACGTACTCAGCATCTTTGAAACCATTGCAGACCAATAATGCTTCGGGGTTTCCTTTGCAAAGGCAACTCATGGCCAAAAGAAGTTCGGGTTTTGACCCGGCTTCCAACCCGAACCGGAATGGAGCCCCGAATTTGACTATGTCTTCCACGACGAGCCTGTCTTGGTTACATTTCACGGGATAAACGCCTTGATAATGAGACTCGTAACATTGAGCTTGTATGGCTGATTCAAAAGCCGAGTGCAGTGACTCGACCCGGTTTTTCAGCACATCGGGTAAACGAACAATGAGGGGAAGCCGTAACCCAAGTCCGCCCGCCGATTTTGGATCCGAAACTTTCTTAACGATTTTCAGCAAGTCGATTTCCTGATGCGCCAAACTGCCCGCACCATAAGGGCGAACGGCGACATTGCCGGAGCTGTTGACGGAAAAGTAAGGGGCACCCCATTCGTCAATACGATAAAGTGCAGAAGAGTGAGCGGGGGACCAATGGCTTGACTCGGAATTAGCCACGGCAGCGGTGACTGCGGCCGCGTTAGATGATAAAAAAGGTACCGGCGAGCGAATGGATGTATCCCCAGCATCCGCGTGACCAGGAGGCGCTACGGCGGAGTCTACGCAGCAAGCCATGACCGGCATCCCCGACGGTGTACCAAAAAATGCTAGATTTGATAAATCTTTTTCAAAGGTTGGGGGCTTTGAAACCCGCCGAGGCCGAGGCCCCGGCTACCCCCTCAAAAGGAAGCAGCGGAAAAACCCTAATTACAACAGGAACGACGCCGTTTTTTTACCCTACAGTTCGAAATTCCGGCGTCGACCGTTAAAGAAATAAAATTTTAAAATTCCTTAAAACTAAAAAAAAATTAAAAAATTTACACTGCCATAATGGAGTTCACCATGCAGATCTTAAAACACAAAAAAGAAAGGAAAATTAATGGAAAAATAAGGGTTTTAGTGTTCTACAAAGAAGACGTGAGACGAAAGGTAAATGGGCGAGAATTGCATGGAAGCAAATGTTCCTTTATATAGGGGCTTTTCACGGGCTCATTCGGGCTAATGATACGGGCTATGGGTACCCGAAGAATTTCTCATCAATTTCTCGTGTATTTTTCAGTTTTATCCACAACCTCAAAAGAGAAAAAGCAATAGAAAAGTGAGAATTTTTAAAGGTCTAATTCTGCACCAAGGTCTGTATTCTTTTAGATTTTTCAATTTGATCCATTTACTTTTAAATTTCACAAATTTAATCCTTGTGCTTATTTGACTTAAAAATTAAATTCCAATTGAGAAAAATTCTGCCAAGTTTAAATAGGTGTTATCAATTGGATTTTTTCTAATTAGAACTTTAAATATTAATAATATCAAGGTCTGTATTCTTTTAGATTTTGCAATTTGATCCATTTACTTTTAAATTTCACAAATTTAATCCTTGTGCTTATTTGACTTAAAAATTAAATCCCAATTGAGAAAAATTCTGCCAAGTTTAAATAGGTGTTATCAATTGGATTTTTTATAATTAGAACTTTAAATATTAAAAATATTATAAGTCTAAATATAATAAAAATTAATTATTAGTGTTACTAAATGGAATTTAATTTTCAAATTGTATAAATAAATATATTAATTTTTTTACAATAAATATAAAAAGATTAAATTTCTAGAATATGAAAAATACACAAAGGTATATTTAAAATTTTTCAAAATATAAATTGCAAATGGAAAATTTTAACATTAAGTTTAGGCTCAATAAAAATTTGAAAAAATTAGGAATCTATTTAAATTTTTAATTTTTTGGAAAGTTATAATTTTTTTTAAATATTTAAGGACTTAACTAAAATTTTCTTAAAAAATAAGGATACAATAAAATTTTAAAAAATTTGGGCCCAACCTCCTGTGTATTGCTAAGCTCCAGTTATTGAATTTTGTTATTCTTTTAGAAAGGCAAAAAAGGTTTTATAGTGAGATTCCTTGGTGACGGTTAATCATCGTCGAGCTGACACGTGTCCCGATAAATACGGATGCCCTTTTCACCTTTTTGAGCGAGACATTAGGTTTGGATCCATGTTCTCGTGAAAATATCGTTCGGGACATTTTTTTTCGTGACGAAGATTTTGTATTAACGGCTGTGATTCTACCACGTAGTGATTTGAATAATGTTTCTTTACCAAACCTCTTTAAATTAATGTTAAATTTTAAAATATTTTTATTCCTACTTTTAAATTATTAATATTTATCAATTAAATTGTTTTTTAAATATAATTATCAGTGAATTATACTTAAACCTATTAATTTAATTTATAAACCTATATTTGGTATATAATATCTCAATGTGCCGAACCATTAAGAGACTCAGGGGTATGATCCGTCTAAGAGATTTAAGGGCCATACTCTCTGAGAATGACAAATTTTTAATTTTACCTTTTTATAATTTATAAAATTTTAATTTAGTAATAGTAAAATGATATTTTAAGCTTAAAATGATAAAAATTTATAAAATTTATAAATATATAAACTATTAAAATAAAAAAATTATACTTTTATTATTATAAAAATATACAATTTAATTTTAACCCTAATTTTTTTTTTTACTCTGCCATTGTAAATGTTACAAATTAACCCACATATTTTAAATATTTTAAACATTATTTCTAAATATAATTACTAATTAAAAGTTACCATATATCTCATTTATTTTTTAAGAATAATTTTCATTAGTATATTTTTGAATAATTATTATCTTTTATATTGATAGTAAAGAAAATTTAATTTATCCATATGTCACATTTATTTATTCTTTTGTATATCAATTAATGATATATGTTCCCTTTTTAATCTTATTTACAGAGTTAAAAACTGCACGATAATTGTATTAAATAATTTTCCTAACTAAAATTAAATTAAAACAAGACATAATGATAAGTTTAGTTTTTAATATTATTTTGTTTATCATTTTAGCTAATTATTCTAATTATAATTATTCAAATATTAATTTGTAATATATAAAATCTCTACTATCAATAAATGAAATAATAATTATTCTAATTATAATTATTCATAAAAAATAAATAAAATACATGGTAACTTCTAATTAATAATTATATCTAATAATGTTTAAATATTTTAAATTATGTGGGTCAATTTGTAACATGTACAGTAGCGGAGTCAAGAAAATTTTTTTGGAGCTGGACTTAAATTGTATATTTTTATGATATTAAAATTATAATTTTATCATTTTAACAGCCTTTATCTTTATATTTTTTAAAGGGTTAAATCAAATTAGAATTTGTTTCAAAGGTATATTTATTTTTATATTGAGAAAACGATATACTTTTAAATAAGTGAAAATACGTAATAAGTTCCCATGCTTTTTGTAATTCATAATTTAATCCCTATACTTTATTTATAGAAATTTAATACTTTTAATATTTCAAAAATCATATCTAACTTTTAATACAATTAAAATTATTTTGTTAAATTAAATTTCATTACAACGATATTTTTTAAGTTACACTTCTATTGAGTTTTTTTTTAATTTCAAAATTTCACACTAAGAAATTTTAAAAAATAATAAATTATTGCATTTGAAATTTAAATTTGAAAAGAATAGGGGCTAAATTCATGAAAATAAAATATTAGAGACTAATTTTTAAATCTATGAAGAATATAGGTACCTATTATATATTTTAACCTTAAAAGAAAGAAATAGAGAACCTTAAAAAGAAAAATGGGGGCCAGTTTTGAGAAAAGGAAATGAATCTGCGACTGTGAGCGGTGACCGTAAAAATAAAGAACCTTATCTCCCAGAGAATCTGCAAAATTGACACTTAAAAAGAGTAAAATAATGTTGACACCTTTATATGTCTCGTTTACTTGATGCGCATCAAACACGTAAATGACACGCGTATCATTTTATCTCAATTTGTCTTTTTCATTTTAGTCCTTCGAAAATCCAACCCTCAAATTAGATTTATAAAATTCAAATTCAAAATTTTATTTATGGTATATCGAACTTCATAGATAGTGTTAGAGGCTAGATAAGAACCTTAATCTAGGAGTGGAGTTAGAAAAATTTTTAGGGGTCAAAATTAAATTGTAATTTTTACGATAATAAAAATATAATTTTTACATTTTAATAGCCTATATCTTTATAATTGTTAAATGATTAAATTAAATTTTTATCATTTTAGGAGGACCAAAGTGTAATTTTATCTTTATTAATTTAAAATTTTAAAAAATATAAAGAACCTAAATAGAAAATTTTTCATTTTAGAAAGTTGAGCCCTTGTCAGCCTCCCCTACCTATGCCCCTGCCTTAACCTCAAAATAAGGAAATTTAGAAAATGTTAAAATATGGTTCAAATCTCTCTTTTTGGGATTTCAAATATCAAGTTTAATAGTTAGCTTCGTTGAAATTTTATTGTTAAATTTATTGATGTGGCTTTTTGAAATTTAACTGAATTTTTTTTACAATATTGGATGTTAACAATTGGGCTTGCATTTTAAAATCCGAAAAGTAGTGAGACAATCTATTGAAATAAAATTAAGAGACTAAATTTCAAATTTATGAAAAATACAAATATTTTAAATATATTTTAACTTTTCTATAATTATAAGTTAATACAATAGTCAATTTTCGCTTTGGTCCCTCTAAAAATTTATAATTCAATATTAAACCTCTTAAAATAATAAGGATGTTGGTCATGCTTCGAAAGTTTTATTTTCAACTCTTTCGAAAGTTCAAGTACTTAAATAAGCAATCAGTCTCAAAATGAGATCCCTATGTAGAATATTTAAAAAGTCGAACCATGGCATTTGCACATAGTTAAACTCAAACCATGCTTTATAACATTATAGAGCATTTTTTTGGTAACACTCTCACCCGTAGAAGTACTCTACATGCTAGTCTAACCGTACATGTTATAAATGGTTCATCTCTCCATGTACTTGAATAACATGACTATTTTGTAATTTTTTATAATTGGATGACCAAAAAAATTTTATTAATAATTAGATGGCTAAAAATATAACTTACCCATTAATATTTCTTCACTTCACTTTACAAATTTTGCTCTTAGACACTATTGTTTTTGTTTTTACTTTTAAGTACGTAGTTTTTTTAATGATATTTGAATTATTAATTTCATCTTATTTTATCTAAAAATGTGGAATATCCAATAAAAACATGTCAAGTGCCATTTCTTTTATTAAAGATCAATTTTGCAATTAAACCAAGGGGTTATTGCAGAGCTGTCCGTGAGAGTGGGTGGGAGCTTAGGAAAGGAAATGGATAATTAGAAATTATAAATAAATAAATAAACCCAAAATGATATTAACCTGTGATAATTCGACTTGAAAATTCAAAAAACAATTTGTCACTAAACTATTAAATAATATACATTTTGATCACTCAACTTTAAAAAATTATAAAATAACCACTAAACTATTCAAAAATTTCATCTAAGTCGTTGAAATCCACATGAATTGCCATACAAACTACCATATTTAAAAATTTAACGTTTTCATCATTATTTTCATTAAAAAATAGTAATTCGTCCCTTTTTAAAAGGTTGATTGGCTAAATTTAATTTAAGAAAGAATAAAAGTCAAATTGACAAAAGAGGTAAACATCAAGGGTTATAATTATCATTATACCAATATAAACTTAGCTATCATAACGAATGTTGTTATAGAGAAGATTGATTGTATAATTTTTTCTATACGCTTGGACGTTCACTTTCGAGATCATATCCGAATATGTATCAAACACGGATCATTAAAAAAATAATAACAGATTAAGGCATTATCTCCAAAATTGAACTTCCATAGAGAAAAGTTTCAATTTCAGAAGCAAAGATAGACTGATGAAAATAACATTCAAACAGGGATAAAAAGGTTCTTGTCAATTTATTCATAGAAACTCATTTCTACTTCTACAAAGTGAAAAGAGCAACCACTAAATGAACCCTCAAAAGTAGTTGCTTTTCATTAAATACTAATAGTACCAACCCTGGATTTGCTGCTTAAATCGGAACTAACCCGAGAACGATCGAATACTCTTTTTTCATATGGTAATATACCAATATAAGCAAATAAAAGAATACTAACCAATTCCACCGGTATCTTATTCTGCTCTAGATTGGCCAGCCCGGGAAGACAAGATGATGCCGACAATAAGGCCGTAAAGAGCCAAAGCTTCGGCAAAGATGAGGATAAGTATCATTCCAACAAAAAGTTTTGGTTGTTGTGCATTAGCTCTGCAAAACAAAGGAATTACTCAATTCAAATATGCAAAATGGCAAACGTATGTTTTAATTCATGAGGTCTAATTATGAATTTCATCCCTCTACCTTAATGAAATAAGTCCCTTTACTTTAATTTGTCAAATTTTGGCTCTTGTACTTTATGAAAACTAAGAAGTTAGACTAGGTGTTCGTAAATACATGAACTTGAGCTGCTAAGTTGTTGCTAATTCATTGCATATTAATTATTGAGCTGCTGATTTCCAAGTCACGATTTACTGGCAAAGTTTAACAATGTTATCCAATTGGACAAACTTCTCGGTTACCATAAAGCAGAGGGATGAACTTCAGAATTATACCCATTTCATGAAAAACTCAAAACTTTTTCCACTAAAGCAATAGATAAACAAGATGATGCAAAGTAATGTCCTTATGATTAAGACAGTCTCACAAACTATAGCTTTATATTTCACTGTCACGTACAATTATTTACCTAAAAAAAACATGTAATCTACCATTTGGTCTAAAACAGTAAAACTATGAATGCCCTTCTACTAACAATTTCATTCATTTCTACCGTTAAAACATGAGATTGAAAGTGGCTGGTTATTTCATCAACCATGCTAGTTTTTAACAAAATAAATGGATGAAAATTTTAATAAAATATTGATTTGCTCTTTAATATAACGTACAGTGACTAATTTGCCCAAGGGGCAAAATGCAATCCGACTACTATTATAGGGGCCTCCATGATACTTTTACTATCTAACCTACAACTAGATCATTGTAATAAGAACCATGGATGGGAGGGCAGCAATAGATATTAAAACGAACTAAAACCGGATAGGGAAATGGCAACGCTATGGTTGCAAACTCCATGAGTGCATTAAGCAACCGTGAAAAGTATAAATCAACAACAACAATGTCCAATCTGAAATAAAAACATGGATATAAAAGGCACTATATATACCTGACACCAGCATCACCAACAATTCCAATAGCCATTCCAGCAGAAAGACCGGCAAGGCCACAAGCAAGACCAGATGAAAGATGGGCGTAACCATCGAAAAGGTAATACGATTTTGCCTTAGGATTGATCCCGGTACTAATAATGACAGCAATAATCAACCCGTAAATACCCAAGACACCAGCCATAACAACGGGTACAATCGATTTCATCACCAATTCTGGCCTCATCACACCCATAGATGCCACACCGACACCGCTCTTAGCGGTCCCATATGCAGCTCCCATACCTAAATTCACAAATTAAAAACATATTTTTTTCAACCCTAAATTATTGGATCCACATCTAAATTCCGTCATTTAATTCCCAATCAGAACTAACAACTTTAAAGCGTGAAATTCACTCGGATGAATAAAAACAATAATTTATTTCCCAATTATTCATATAAAAAATTCATAGATCCGTGTCAAATATAATAGAATCATCACGTAATTTACAATGAACATTGGAAAATTTGATTTTTATACCAATTGAGATTAAAAAAGATCTAATATGAACATAATTAAAGAGATGTAAAATTTTAAAAAATAACGATAAATTTATAGGGGAGGGTTATGATTGATTACAAGAGAAGACAAGAGCGGCGGCGGCGCCGAGAAAGCCGAAGAACGGAGCCGTTTCATCGCCGCTGAATGTAGAAGCCATTGTGGATCTGGAAACGTTGTCGTTTAGATCTGAGAACAGTCGAAACTCTCGGAGTTGCTTTCCTTCAAGGCAGTGTTTGATCTCCCATCTTATATCTGGTTTTTATTGCGATATTGGAATAAAATGGTCAGGTTTTACTATACTAGTCCCTACACTATGTGTAAGTTAGAGATTTGAACTCTATTTTTTTTAATTTGGTTAATTTTAGTCGTATACTTTTTGAGTTGGTAAAATTTAATCATCTTGCTTTTTATATTTATTTTTAATTTTAGTCTTTACAAAACAATATTAATTAAATTCATTTGGTTAAATTATTTGTTATCAATCTTGTATTATATGTAAAGTTATAGATTTAGCCTCTGTTCTCCAATTTGTTTATTTTTAGTAATTTATTTTTCGAACTTTAAAATTTTAGTTTTAATGTAATGACAATCGTTAAATCATTAATTATCTTTTTTATTAGTGATATGTAGAAATAATAATCTGGCATGATATTATACATGTGATAATATTATGTTTGTCTCGTACCACCTTGGGCTGAATTTTTAAAATTTGAATAGATTAAAAATAATCAAATTAATATAAAGGACTAAATATATATCTTATGCATATTATATGGATTAATAATAAAATTTTACCAAAGAAAAAAATTAAAATAAACTTTTGCATTTAATGGGCTTAAAGGCCCAATCTAAGCCATTGAGCCCGTTTGTTTCTTATTTATTCTTCCCAGTCCGTAGCCCATTTAAAAACTGGATTGGACCGATTCGGTCAGACTAAAAATTGACCAGGATAACAGTCCAAAATAAAGGATTTGATTGATTAATTTGTGAACGGTATCAACCGGTTCAACAATTTATTTAATTAAATCGAATAAATCAATAGAGTCGATCAAATTAGTGGTCTAATAAATTCCACGCACAATCAAAATTTTTCAATGTGATTGTGGTTGAAACCTTGACAGTAAGGATAAGTTCCTTTCTTATTAATTTCAATAGTTGACAAATTGTTTTAGTCTAATCTAACTACTTAAGATTAAATATTTCGAGATACGTGTGAGTTTAAATGTGTGCAGTATATTTAATTTATTTTTTATCTCACGCTATAATATTATAATATTTAATTTTACTACTACCATTATTTTTACACTAACCGCAAGTGAACACAACTGTCCATCTAAACCTACCAATGTCAAACTCCATGAACAAGGTGGCAGATCGAGTAGCAAAGAAAACAGTCAATGGCGAAGATTTTAGGACTTTCTTATAATTTCTAAGTTACAGACAATGACGAAACTAGAGAAGTTTGACAGTGACTTTGAACCCAAAAATGATACAATTATTTCTGTAATTTACAATTTTACCGGAATGAATGAATGTGACCACGTTTGAAGAAAGAAAAGCATGCCCGTGAAATACAAAGTGGAAATTTTGAAATCTTGGTAATGGAATTATAATTTTTTTTGGTCATTAGCAATCTGGAAATTGGAAGAACAAAACAAAAGAGAAATTGACTTAATTTAGATGCCAAATATACCCAAAAGTTGCTATCGAGTATCTAGCAAGCCTACCCCTTCTTTTTCTTTTTTCAAATGCCATATCTCTAAAAGATTTGTTGTTTTCTACATCAGAAAGTGTCTTATACCAGATTGAAAAGCAGTTAGGGTATCGATTCGGAGACAATCATTAGATTAATTAATTTGAAAAGTGGCACAAATTAGTTGAATTAGGCTAAAAAACCAATTGAATCGAATAGTTGAACTGGGTTTTTATTTATGGATTGATAATTTATTTAATTGAATCAAATAAATGGATTGACCCGATTAAATTAATTGAATTGATGAACTGATGGCCTGACCAATTTAATTATCGATCTAGTACTGCTGAGGAGTTTATTATTTAATATTTTAAAAAAAATGATATAATTACCAAAGTCTAGTTTAATTAAAAAAAATATTAAAAGCCATAAATTAGTAGTTAAATACTTGTACAAGTTGGAATGACATGTTTAATATTTAATTTAATCTACGTATTTTAAATACGCCCCATATCATATTCGAGTTTAGGGACAAAGATAAGAGACTGGCAGTGACCCTGATCCTCTAATAATGGCAAAATTACTATTTAGATCTTAATGATTTTGTAAATCACATTTTAGCTCCCAAAATCTATAATTCATTTTGGCTCCTAACGTAAATCTCTACCATTGCCCCCATCTGAGTTAGCATTTAAGGCTTAAGCTGATGACTAAGTTTATAAAACATTTTGATTATTACAATATTTATAATTTAAAGACTCAATTAAAACATTTTGAAGTTTTAAGATTAACTTATAATATGAGCCATAATTTAAGGTCATCTTATGAATTAACCCTTTTGATAGACATGACTAATAGGATAAAATACAATCATGTCCATGGTTTATTTAAAATCTCCAAAATAATCTCAACCCTAAATCAAGAAGATTTTGCTATTAGTTCATGTACTATTTGTAAATTGTCAATTTGGTCATATACTTGATCATTTTTAATCTCTCTATACTTTTTTAGATTTTAAAAACTATGTCCTAACCAAAACAGTAACCATTAAATTTGTTAAACTAAATTCCGTTCTTTCTAAAATATTATATAACAAACATATTATCGCTTATGTAGTATTTATCATATTACTATTTCCATATAATATTTTTTTTAAAAAAGTCATGTTATGGATATTGACAATTGGATGTGAAATGTGATAATGTTTTTTTAGTTGAATCGATTTTAGTTGGCGGAGCTGCAGATAGTCATTGACTAAAATACGGCTTATTCATCATTTATCGAGTCGAAATTGGAAGATCTTTGTTCGTCATATTCCGAGGTCGCAAAATACAGTAGTTGATCATATGGCCAAGTGTATAGCGACTAATTCCATAGAAATCCATTTGTTTGAGGAACCCCTGCAATCAGCTAGAAGTTTAACTGAAGCAGATTATGTTATTGCTTTGAGTCACTAGTGTAATTTTTTGAGTTTTTCGCTTTAAGTTATCTTTTTTCCTACAAAAAATAAGGTTATGTCATTTTAGTTAAAGGACTTAAATATTAGCATTCGAGTAATGAGTGAAATTTTTAAAATTCAAAAAATTGAAAATAATC
Source organism: Gossypium hirsutum (assembly GCF_007990345.1). NCBI lineage: Eukaryota > Viridiplantae > Streptophyta > Magnoliopsida > Malvales > Malvaceae > Gossypium > Gossypium hirsutum. Next base: position 112,270,846 of record NC_053426.1, read on the forward strand.
AAATTGAAAAATAAATATTAAATCTACAACTTACGCATAATAAGAACAAATAATAAAAATTTATCTAAACAGATTAATTGTTACTATTTATGTCAAAATTAAAAATTTCAAAATTTAAAAAGTATAGGAACTAAAAACGACCAAATTAGAATACATAGACTAAATATGCATCTTAATCAAAGTATAGGGACTAATGTAGAATTTAACCTAATAAAATATCCTCAAAGGCCTTAGCAAGTGAACATTTACTAGACATAAAACGACATCGTTCGCAATCAAATTATTAATGGAGGAATGGATTGCCTAACTGTTAAGGTGGGTCCGTAATTTTCGCTTTAATTGTTGATGATTTACAACTACTTAAAATTAAGTGGATAAGGTCGAATGATAAAAAGTTGGGTAAATCACATTAATAGTCACTGAATTATGATTTTTTTAATTACTTAATTATGAAAAGTTACAAAATATGTACTCAATTATTAATAAATTTCTATTTTTGGCCACTCAACCATTCAAAATTTATCTTTTGTGTCACAAATTTGTAATATAGTCATTGTACTTGTACTTTCAAAAATTTAATCCTCACTTTTCAAATTTCAAAACTTCGATCCAATTATTAACACATTTTTTTACGTTAATTTTGTTGGTGCGGCATTTAAAAAATATATATTACTTGATAGTCATATAACTAAAAAACAACATTGTAATGAACGCGAGTTTAACAAAATAATTTTAACAATATTAATAGTTGGACATGAGATTCAAAATCTAAAAAGTATAAGAACTAAATTCCAAATGTACGAAGAGTATAAAAAATTATAACATATTTTAGCCTTATAATTTTTAAATTATTTTTTATGATCTCATCAAGCTTTTAATTTAATCCGAATTCAAAAATAAAATAAAAAATTAAATTTCGAGATTAATAACAATAAAATAAGTAAAAAAATAAAGTTAAAAAAATAATTAAAATTTGAAATTAAAACAATAGACTTACAAAATACGAATAATTAATTAATATTTTAATAAAAAAAATTGAGATTAAATATTAGTTTATTGAAAAGTTTCCACATACTTTTTTCTTGATGAAACATAAATCTGCCACGTGTCCAGAAAAGCAATGTTCACGTATTCATAAACTAGTCGGGTCAAACAAAGATGCTTCGTGCCACGTGAATAACGAAACGCCTTTGTTCGAAAGTAGTTTTAATATTATGGTTAATTGCACCTAATTTTGGTTTAAATTTTGAATTCATCCTTAAATTTTAAAATGATTACAATTAGTTCTTAAAGCATCAATATTGTATTAATCTGATATTTTATTGGTCTAATTATCAACTTAAATGTTAGATGCTAGCTTGAATCTGAATATGAAGACCAAATTTTTAGTACGCATGTATCAACCATACATATAATTTTAAATTTAATGTGTTAAAAGTCAGATAATGAGATTAAAATTTATGAGTTTTTTTTTATCATGTCAGATCAAGTTATCAATGCACCTAAATATTGATCCACGTTTTTTAAACATTAGAGTTTGGTTTTAACACCCAACCTGACAGAAGGATTCAATTGATATAATACTAATATTTCAAAATTCAATTAGAGTGTTTTAAAGCATGAGATCCAATTTAAAATTTGAATCATAGTTTATGGATGGCTAATGCAATTAACCCTTAATATTATATAAATAACTAATTTTGATATGATTATTATACGACAAATCATCTATATTATATATTAAGCACTTGATTGAGTCGGTGTTGTTATATGTTTTAAGTTCAAATCTGATTAAATGTGTAAATTTTTTATATAAAATATGAGAAGATAAAAATACCCTTAAAATAATATAATTTGCTTTATAAAAAAAAGGTATTTTAGTTCCTACCTAATCAAGGGCGAAGCCATTTTTTTAAGAGGAGACCGAAATTAAATTATAATTTTTACGATGGTAAAAATATAATTTTATCATTTCAATAACTTATATTTTTATAATTTTTAAATGATTAAATCAAATTTTTATAAATTTTTGAGGGGGCAAAATATAATTTTATTTTTATTAATTTAAAATTTTTAAAATTTTAAAGAGCTTAAAAAAATTATTTTAAGGGATCAAGGCCCCTAGATAAGCTACCGTACCTAATTGAGTTGGTATTTAATTCACTATATCAGTTAAGGCTATAGATATTTATTTTAAATATAAAAAAATGAAGTTAATGCAATGTGGTAAGTGGCACATTATTGGACCCCCAAACTTTTTGGACTTTTTTCCTTAATAATTGTGGGTTCACTATTTAGTGTTTTGAAAGGTGGAAGGTGAAGAAGAAAGATGGGAAAGATTCATTTATGTTTTTTTGGACTCAATAAATTTTTTTGTCACATGATTCATTAAATAAATTTAATTAATATATATTTGAAAATCGTCAACATCATATTAATTGAAAATAATGAAAATTAATTATTTTTATCTTTTATTTAAATGTCAAATTGTTCATTAAAAAAATAGAGAAAAAATTATTTTTAAAAAGAAAAAAAAAGATTTGGGGTTAATTTAAATCCAAATACAATGGGATTTAAATTTAAATTTATTTTGTTATTTTAATTAATTTTTTTAAATAATTTTTAAATAGAATAAACTATAGAAATGGTCACTCAACTTTAAAAATTTTCAATTTAAGCTCTAACGTTTAAATTCTTTCCTATTTTAGTCACTTGTCATTAAATTGATAATGAAAAGTCTTTTTTTCTAACTGGTATAATAATACATCTAGTCTTTAATGCTTACTTTATTCTATCAATTTAATCCTAATTCAAAATAATTCAATAAATTTAACCCTTTACGTTTACAAATTCTATCAATTTGATCTTAAATTTCCTAATCAAAGTTTTCAGCTTTTAAAACAAAGGCATTCCACATCTATTAATTATTTTATTTATGGTTGAAATTATCTAATTTCGCACATAGCCCTTTTTGTTTATATTTTTAAGAATTTTCTGTTAAAAATTAATTAAACATCATTAAAAATAGTAGAAAATATAAATTCTGAATATATAATATATAATAAAATTATATAAATAATTTAATATTTGTAAATAAAAAATTTCACCTTGACTAACATAATTTTAGTTTTTAATTAATTTGGTAAATGATTTGACACTAAATCATAATATTAGTAATATGTATTGCTTATTGTGGATTTAAAAATTAAAAAAATAAAACACATAAAAATCTCTTAATCAAATTATAAAATTAAAAAAGGCACAAGAAGGAAATTTATTTAATTCATTCACATTTTTCTTATGAAAATTTAAATGTCTATGATTTTTTTATATAATTATTGATTTAACAATTAGATTTTTCAAAGTCATATTTTTAACTCTATATTTAATTTCTAATTTCAATGACCAACTTTGAGGACTATTTTTATGTACATTGAAGAAATATCATACTGTTAACAACAAGATTAAATCTACAGTGTTTTTTTTATGAAGTTTTTCCATTTCTTTAGCCAAAATATTATCAATAAAAGGGATATAAAATATTGCATTTAGAAGAAAACTAATGAAAAAAAGAAAGAAAGAAAAGGAAATAAATTTTCAAGATAGACTCGATGGCATCGGGAATTGGCTCGAAACATGGTTTGTTAGTTGAGAGAAGTTTGATTAGGAAAATTGTGGATCAAATTGATAAAATTTGTAAGTGTGAAGGGTTAATTTTATTAAATTATTTGAAATTAGGATGAAATTGATAGAGTTTGTAAGTTTTGAGGACTAAATATGTTATTATACCAATTAATAAAAAACTTTTCGTTAATTTTAAAGTTAAGTAACGAAAACATAAACGTAAATATAGGAAGATTAGAAATTTCTTCCATTCAATATTTTTATTTTTTAATAATTCGGAAAGGACTAAATGAATGTCTAGATAATTTTCTTTATAACTTACGAGACAAGCAATGCCTATGATTTTTTTTTCCACCAATGTAAATTAGTCAAAGATAAGTAGGGCAACTTTAAAGTAAGTTTAGTAACCTTGGATTCCACGTTTTGATTAGAAATATGTATTTTAATTTAAAAAATAATATAAAACGGGTGCTCGAATGTTTTTAAACGTGTAATATCTTCAATTATTAAGGTTATAATTTAAAAACGGGTAAATTATAGTGGAGGTCACTCAATTATAAAAAGTTACAAAATGATTATTTAATTATTTTTTTTACCAGTTAGCTAATGTAAAAATAAAAAAATCCAAGATAATTGGATAACTAAAAAAGACAAAATTAAATAGTTGTATGACTATTTTGTAATTTTTTTATAGTTGAATAACCCAAAAAAATTTTGAGTGACAAAATGATATAAAAAATTACATTAGTAGTTATTTATTTTGGGGTTTCGAATTTTCTTTTGATTTTTTCATGAAAAAAATTACTTTATTAAACATTAAATATTAACTCTAATAAAGTTTGACTTTATTTAATTTATTTTAATAGTAATTGATTCTGAGGGACCTATCGTAAATGACATAATTGTAATTTTGGCAACATTTGTGTTGTTTTTTTTTTTTTGGACAAAATTTGTAGGATTGCAATGTCATGGGAATTTCTATACAATTTTTTTTTCTTAAGGACATAAATGAATAATGGTGGGACATTGAGTTCAGATATTATACTATAATGGTCCCTCTTTTAAATTTTATTTTGAAATCTGAGCTAGCTTCAATGTATCAAAATTATGGCTTTGATAAAATAGCAGAGCGACATGATCCTTTCAATTAAAAATTTGTAAATTCAATTTAATCCCTCAATCTTATCCTTTTACCAATTAATTGAGGTTTTAATTGAACTAATTTAGAATTTATTCTCGTATTTTTATTTTTAAGAATTTAATCTTTTTTTTTTCTAAATTTCAATATTTAGGTTTAACTATTAGTATTGTTAATTTTTTTTCCCGGTTACACTTGTTAGTGTGACATATTATTATTATTTTTTAAAGTCACTTGGTAGTAATGTAATTAAAAAAATGGCGTCGCAATGAATCTAAATTTAACAAAATAATCTTAATATTGTTAACAGTTAGACCTGAATTTTTAAATTTGAAAAGTAGAGTGACTAAATTCCTAGATATAAAAATACATGAACTAAATTCTAAATCTCGGAAAATTACATAGACTTATGATATATTTTAATCTTAAATCAGTTATTGTTTTTCAGCATAATGATAAATTTAGCCCTTTACATATTTTTTTGTCAATTAGGTCCTTAGTCTTTTTTTTTTTAAAACTAAATTTAGCTCTCAATCTTTTAAAGAGAGTTGAATTATTATTTTTTAACAGAAATATTGACTAAAATGTTAAATTTTTAAAACATAATAATCCGCATGATAATTCACTTATACTTCACGCTATTTTTTTAAATTTTTATAAATTTTATATTATTTGTTGACTAAAAAATTATACATATTATAAAAATAATTTTTTAAAAATAGTATATATAAAATTGATTAAACCAATTAATTCGATTTATAATCAATAACTGATCGAAATAATTTATTTTATTTATTACGTAATTAAATTAATTATCGTGATTAATTTAATTGAATCGATTACACAAAAAAACATTGAATTTGAATAGTTTTTTCTTGTTTAACAGAAAAAGAAATCAATGAATTATTATTACACTTAATCATAACAAATATATATTCGTTTGGTCTCAACTGCATGTACCTATCTGTCTGCTGGTAGCTTGGAATTAAGATAAATGACACGATAATTTTTTTAAACATTATTAAGATAAATAAATACCAAAAAAAAGTGAAACTTTGGCTATGGTGGGACCTTAACATTAATTATTACCGATTAAATGTTTTTGGTTTTTAATTTAATTTAGTTGGTTGTAACAGTTTTAGTTCAACTGTTATGAATATTATTCTTAATACAGGAGGACGCGAGTTTAAGTTTATTGAAGCGCATTATCCTCTTTTTCTATAAGCTAAGAATGAACTGTAAATAATTTTAGGTATTATCATAAAAATAATAAATATGATCAAAGTAGGACAGAGATCCATGCATTATAATTGGTAAAAATACTAAAAGTTAAATTACATTTTATCCCATTTATTTAAAAAAATTAAAAAAATTAATCTTTTTAATTAAATTTGAGTTGTAAATGGGTAAATTGTTTTTTTTCCTTTTAATGTCCATTTTTTTTCCCAAAATATTTTAAATGTATTTAAATAAAGTGAAATTTGAATTTTTGAGGCACCAATTTCCGCTTCCTACTCAACATACTCCATTATAATAATGAAACTTTCATAGTTGACTCATATTTTAGATCTATTCATTGTTTGATTTCTCACAAATTCAAGTCAAAATGATTGAAACTTTCAAATTACATCAATATAATATCATGTAGTTTGAATATATATATATATTAAAAAATCGTTTAAAAAAAACATCTAAGAACAAATAATCACAACATTTATTTTTTTTTGTCAATTTTACGTAATTTTAATTTATACAATAAAAAATTTAGCCCTTAAATCTTACATATTCTGTCTATTTTCATAAATATTTTTTAAGCTAATTTTTTATATTGTTTTTGAACTCTTATAGATTTTTAAAATTTTTAAACACTTTATCCAAATATATATATAATAGAATTAAATTAAATTAACAGAATATATAAACATTAAAATATATCAATTAAATTATGTACTTATGGCGAAAAACATTAATTATCGTAATTAACTATTTTCAATTTTAAATTTGACAAAGATTAAACTATTCAAATTTGCTGAATATCGAAGTTGATAGGATTTGGAGAGATATTTTTACTTTCTTTTCTTGTAATAAAGGCAAACACAACCTCAAAAATAGTAAAATTATATCATTATAAATTATTAATTTATAAATTAATATAATGATAAAATATTTCAGATTAAAAAAATTATAGTTGAATTATGGTTGGTCCCGAAAACATGTCTTGTCTTGTATTAGGATAAATTATGTATTCATATTTCAATTTGTTTAAAATTAAAAAAAAAATTTAATTTTTTTAATAATTATATATATTTTTTGACATAATGCCTAAAATTATCTGTAGTTCTTCTTCAACCCGTGAGTAAGAAGATAATGTGTTTCAGCACACTAGAACTCATGTCCTACGTTGACAATAATACCCATGCTAATTGAATTAAGACTCAACCGGTGAAAAATAATATTTAATTTTTTTCTAATTTAATATAAAATAAATATCGGATAATGATGATAAGGATAATATTATTTTCTTTTGCGAGATAGCTTATAAGCACCCATTAATTGTAACGCAAGTTCATTGCATTATCTCATCTAATAATTTGACATTGCAAAACGTGCATGCATTGCTTGTTTTTGCTGTGATTTTGTGTGCAATTTGGTCAAATAGAAATTAACTTGAATTGAAATTTAAAGAAATTACAAAATTAAATGGTTTTTTTTAAATATTTGTATAAATTAATCATGTGATTGGTTTTTTTAAATAAAAAAACATAACAATTTTCAATTATTTTGATTAATTAAAAATTATAATATATTATAAAATATTTTCGATTTTTCTCAACCTTAACAAAATATTTTAAGGGATTTAAAATCTTTTTCTTTTTCATTAAATTCCAATAAATTAGGCACGTTATCAATTTTTTTTGGAAATTATAATTGTTTTTTATCTTATAAATCAAAGTAAGGAATTAACTAGAGACTCGTGTGTTGGCTTAATGGTCAGAGCGTTCACTGCCCAAGGTGTGACATGGGTTCGAACCGCACTAGTGTGTTGCTATTAGAGCTTTACCCTTCTATTATAATTCACACAAAAAAAAAAAGAAATAATTATAAGAATGGAAAAAATAATAAATATAGTAGAAGATCAATATGCACCGTGTAAATATTATGTTAACATTTTAGTCATCTCAAGAAATAAATATTAAAAAAATATGCTAATTTAGAAATATATAAAGATTTACTGCCACAAATGATTAATACTAAAAATGATAAAAAAATATAATAAAAATTAATATTAAAATCTATGCTTGTTGAGTGTTTATTAGTGGGTTGTACCATCAATAGTAGCTTAGTTGAGCTATGTTTAATTTACAGCTTCATCAACAGTGACTGCAGGATACGGATTCGTCACATTTTGAGAAGTCAAAATGCACTTACTAATCGAATGGTCAAGTATGAGTCTAATAGTCCTTGAATTTAATTTTATTTGAAGACCCCCTTCGTCAATTCAAGACGTTTTATTGTCGGATAATACTCTCTCTGCATGAGTTTGATTGGATTTGATGTACTCGCTTAATGTTATTTTCTATAAAAAACAAAAATTAAAACTTATGGTTAATATATACGATTTCATTTAAAAACAACTGATAAAATCCTAATCCAATTGATTTGTGTAATTGTTATTAAAAATGATATCTAATAATTATAAGATTTGTATTTGAATACTTATAAAATTTTGGTCAAATTATGATGATTAAAGTGTTGGAGGACTATGATCTAATTATGTCATATTACATGGATCACTCTAAAAAAATAAAAAGGACTAAATTCTAAAATTGAGTATAGTAAAGAGCAAAAATCACAATTTGACATTTACGTTACTTAGTCTCTTATTTGTAAAATACAATGTTGGTCAGGGTTCAAACAAGAGAAAAAAAAAACAAAAATCGATGCAAACCACAAGGTTTCAAATTGGGTTTATTTAATTAATTAGAATTATTTTTTATTTTTACAATATAAAATAAATATTTTTATTTAAATAATATTTTAAAAATAAAAATGATGTGATTTAGAATCAGATTATATTTTGTCCCTTTATTAAAAAATTAGTAAATTAGTCATTATGTGTTAGTTAAAAGAGCAAACTGATCATTTTATTAAAATTTTCATCTATTTTTATTATTAAAAATTTGTCATTGTACATCAACATGAGGTATACATGGAATGTCTGGTTATTCTCTCAGTCGCACCAATATTTAATAATACAAATAGATGAAAATTTTAATAGAAAATATTAATACACTCTTAGTTTAACATATAAGGGCTAATTTATAAATTTTTTGATTGAATAGGACAAAATACAGTCAGACTCTTATTACAAAAAATTTACATATTTTTATGAGAAAATTTCATTTTCACTATTTTTCAACCATTTATCAATAAATAAAAAGGTTCAAACTTGACTGATTGAGTCTTAAATTAATTATTATGGATATTGTTGTCGATATAAGAAAACATGAGTTTGAGTGTATTAAAAAGTATTATCATTTTATTTATTGATTGAGAAGAAGTTATGAATAGATATTCAGTTAAAAAAACAGAAATTACCAAAATTTGTAATAAAATTATAAAAAAAAATGTTCAAACTTGAGATCTCAAAATTGTCTGATGGATTCATATAGTTGCTGCCTCTAATGTTGGTATTAGGATTTAGGACTTTGACTGAGAGAGGAAAACAAAAATGCTAAATAAGCTGCGGAGACAAAGGGGATTAGAAAATTTTGCGAAATGCAGTCGGAATCAAATTGAAATTCAAATCCCAAATGCAAATTTCACGCGTAGAAATTAGATTACGTGCATCTCATGAAATCCAATCTTTATTTTTTCCAAAATAAAAAATAAAAAATCCCCTCCCTAAAAAGGGGTATTTCGTTTTTCAACAGTGAAGAAAAAAGAACAAACAAAAAAGCATCCTTTTCTTCTTTTTGTCAAAGTTTCTAGAGCAAGAAACACAATCCCAATAACCTCTTTATTTCACCATTTTTGATGATTCTATCCTCTAAGAAGGTGGTAAAGTGTTTGTGTATATGTGCGTGAGAAAGGTAGCAGTATAGCACTTGTTCTTTGTTTTTAAGGTACTTAAAGAAAAACACTACAAAATGTTGTTTTTGTTTCTTTATCTGGGTTTAATTTTAGTATGTTGTTGTTTATGGCTTTAATTCAATTGGGTTAAGCTTAAATTGTTTTTTTTTTGTTAAGGAAAAATGGGAGATAGTGAAGAAGGTAATACTGATTTGATGCAAAGGATTCAATCTTCATTTGGAACATCATCTTCTTCGATTCCTAAACAAGTTTTATCAATGAATCGTCTTGAAATACCTCAATTGAACCCTAATCAAATCAGGGCTGTTAGGCATTTCTCTCATTTTGGACAAAACTTTAACGGCGGCGGTGGTGGAGGTGGCGGCGGTGGTGATGGTAATAAAAGAGTTGGTATTCCTCCTTCACACCCTAACCAGATCCCACCCGTTTCGCCTTATTCACAGATCCCTGTGTCTCGTCCATCGAGCCATCAAATGGGTTCTTCTCAGGGTTTTAGTCTCGGACCGACTCATTCTCGGTCTTTGTCACAACCTTCGTCGTTCTTTTCGTTCGATTCGTTGCCGCCGTTGAGTCCTGCGCCGGTGAGCCAAATTTCGAACGATGTGTGTATGGAAGATTCGCATTCGTTGTTACCGCCCTCGCCTTTTCCAAAGGCGAGTTCTCCTCGGGTTGGAGAAAGTTTGCCACCACGAAAATCACATAGGCGGTCCAATAGTGATATTCCTTTCGGGTTTAATACGGTAACCCCACCGGTAAGGGGCAGCGGTTTTGAGAATTCGGGTGTGCCTAGGCCAGTTCAGTTGGTTAAAAAGGAAACGAGTTGGGAAAGAGGTATTGATGGTAACGTTGAAGGAATGGGTGAGAGGAAATCGGAAGGGGAAGTAATGGATGATTTGTTTTCGGCATATATGAATTTGGATAACATCGATGCATTGAATTCTTCCGAGGATAAGAACAACAATAACGAGAATCACGAAGATTTAGATAGCCGAGCGAGTGGAACAAAGACCAACGGTGGCGATAGTAGTGACAATGAAGCGGAAAGCAGTGCGAACGAGAGCGGGAATAGTGTGACACGAGGCGGAGTTTATTCAACTGAGAAAAGAGAAGGGAACAAAAGGAGTGCAGGGGGTGACATTGCTCCTACTTCGAGACATTATCGAAGTGTTTCGATGGATAGTTTTATGGGGAAGTTGAACTTTGGTGACGAATCACCAAAACTACCTCCTTCACCCGGATCTCGTCCTGGACAACTCTCACCAAGCAATTCAATTGATGGGAATTCTGCTGCCTTTAGTTTGGAGCTCGGAAACGGTGAGTTCAGTGAAGCTGAACTGAAGAAAATTATGGCAAACGAGAAGCTCGCAGAAATCGCAATGACTGATCCAAAGCGTGCAAAGAGGTATTGTATTGCTTGATTTAATATCTTTTTTCGACTGTACTAAAGCATTGCCAATTAACTTATCAGTTGTTTCTTTTGAAGGATTTTGGCTAATCGTCAATCAGCTGCTCGTTCCAAAGAAAGGAAGATGCGGTACATTTCCGAGTTGGAGCACAAGGTTCAGACCCTGCAAACTGAAGCTACCACATTATCGGCTCAATTAACACTTCTACAGGTTGAAGATTTAGAGCTTTTTAATGTTATAGGATATATTCCATACTTTCCTGTTTCTCATCCTTGAACTTTAAATCGATGCAGAGAGATTCCGTTGGGCTTAGCAATCAGAACAACGAGTTGAAGTTTCGTATTCAATCCATGGAACAACAGGCACAACTCCGTGACGGTATAATCGAATTTTCATTAGCATGCTCTACTGTTTGTATCTTTTAACTTGTTTTAGATTGCATGCTACTTTCGGATTGTAGTAGTATCGATACACATCTAGTAAAACAAATCCAAGTCTGCTCCCACTGTTTACGAAGTCTCGTACACGGGAAAACATGATTGTTCTTAACTCGTTCCTTGTCTTATTGTGTTGCTTTTTGGACACAGCTCTAAACGAAACATTAACCGCGGAAGTCCGTCGATTAAAGCTTGCTACTCAAGAACTAGGTGGCGATTCTGATCCATCCAAAGGCATGGTCTCGCAGCAGCTTCCCATTAGCCGCCAGATGTTCCAGCTACACCAGCAACAGTTCCACCAGCAACAGCAGAACGGGAACACAGCTGCAAAATCCGAGTCGAATCAGTAGCTCCCGAGTCCCGGCATTCGTAAGATTTGAAAAAATCACCTTATGCCTCATTATTTCATAACTTCATCTGCATCCATTCATTGGTTTCTGATTTCCAAGTTTGACGAGTTTCACGGTCGTGGTAAAATCATGGTTCAACCTGCCTCAGGTATCCATCTCGGATCACGGAATAAAGTAATATATATATAGCTTAAACAATTAAATATCATATATAGCTATAGTTTTTTTACTTATTTATGGTAGATAAACTATATTGGAATGTAAGCATCAAGTTTGACATGATTTGTTGCATTGACAACACAAAATATTGGCTCTCTCTTTGTTTGTTTCTATTAATTGAGTATATTTATATTTCATTTCAGATTGTTGCCATTTAAGCTTTGGGGTTTGCTTAAAATTTTCAAAAATTTTGGGGGGTTTAATTAGAATTTTTAAAAATTATAAAATGCATAATGAAAATTCAGTTTTTTATTGGTTCGGCTTTAGATTTTTTGGGTCGGGTCATTACAATTTTAAATAATTTCATGTTTTGATTGGTTTACATTTAAGTCATTTTGGAATATTTGTTTGAGTGATTTTGAGTTTAGATTGTTTTGGGTTTAATAAAACATTACGGTTGTTGTAATAATTGTTGCGATTAAATAGTACTGTTTTAACAAAAATTGTAATATGCTGCGTAATTGAAAAACCTCAAACGGTACAATAATTGCTGTTTGGTTGAATTGACCATTAGTACGATTATGGAAACATCGGATATCATGCATGGCTTAGATTAATGGCTTGTTAAACTGAATTAAACGGGGTAAAAGTACCGTATAGGACCCTATATTCAAAAATGGACAAATTAATTTTTGTACCTTAAATCATCAGTAAATTGGTTTTTTATTATTAATTTAATTTATTTTTACTATTAAAAATTGTCGCATGTTTTTTATTCTTGTGTATAGAGACAAATTTTTAATTGTATAAATAGATGGAATTTTAAAAAGATTAATTTATTTTTGGTCTAATATTTAGGACTAATTTATCTATTTATTGAGCAAAAAAGATAAAATTTAATCAGATTTTTAGTATAAAGACTCATGGCACTTTTATCCAAATTATGATATTATTACGTATGTTATGTTAGTGCTTAAGTTATGGATTTAGTTATTTTTAGTTCGGATCCAAATGTTAACAACTAAATTTTAACTAAATTTATTTGGTTAAATTTCACTATTACTTTTGTATTGATATAGGTTTAGTTTATGCTTCCGATTGTATTTTTTGAAATACTAATAACTATTATTAAATCTATTAATTAATTTTTTGAATAATATATAAAATTAGCAAATTAATATAGCATTACACGATTTTACAGTAACAAAATTTAACAGATTTTGTGATTAAAATAGAAATTTCAAAACTAGAAAAATAATCAAAGGTTAAATTCACAACATATGTATAATAAAAGGACTAATAACATAATTTAGCAATTAATTGTGAAGTTCTTAAACTCCCATAATCAAAAGAAAATATATAAAAAGAAACATAAAAGCTTGCAAGAAATAATTGTCAATAATTACAACAAAATCCCTGTAATAATATGATTTCATCTATTTGTCTATTGTTTACAAGCAAAAAGAAATCAAAACCCAACATATATAAAATGGAGACTAGTTTTTTTGCAAAAAGAAAATAATGGGGACAAAATTGTATAAAGCTTTCATGTGGTAGAAGAAGTGAAGAACCCTAAAAAAATCACTGACCAACACAGAAATTATCAAAACGAGTTAAACCCTAAACCCTAAATCTTACTCTGTTGATACAACGGATCGATTTCTTTCTCAACATCGATATTTTTTGGACCTCTAACCCAACCTCCATCGATGGAATCCATAGGTCCATTCAATCCATCATCCAAGAAATCACCTACTTTTTTCACTTTAACCTCCTTCGGCATAACAGGATACTTACCGGAGAAGCAAGCGTAACAGAACTTCTGAGAATCGCTAGCCAACATTTTCTGCAAGCTATCGAATGGGAGGAATGCAAGGGAATCACATCCAATGAACTCTCGGATCTCCTCAACACTCATTCGGTTCGATATCAATTCCTCCGCGCTCGGCGTATCCACTCCGTAATAGCAAGAACCGATAATCGGTGGGCTAGCAATCCTCATATGAACTTCCTTAGCCCCTGCTTCCTTAATCAACCTAACGATTTTTGAAGACGTGGTTCCACGAACAATCGAGTCGTCAACAACCACAACCCTTTTACCGTCCAACACACCACGAACCGGGGAAAGCTTAAGCTTAACCCCGAAATCTCTAATCTTTTGCGAAGGCTCGATAAACGTTCTTCCAACGTAATGAGACCGAATCAACCCTTGTTGAAACGGAACCCCTGCTTTAGCTGCATAACCAAGAGCAGCTACCACACCAGAATCCGGCACTGCAATAACAACATCACAATCAACCGGAGCTTCGGTAGCAAGTATTTCACCGAAAACATGTCGAGACTCGTAAACAGACCGTCCGAACACAACCGAATTCGGCAAAGCAAAGTAAATATGCTCGAAAATACATTGCTTTGGTTCAGGGTGAGGCAACAAGCAGAGTGATTGAACACCATCTTTTTTATCAACAACAAGAACTTCACCGGGATTCACTTCTCGTTCATACGTAGCTTCGATTAAATCGAGTGCACACGTCTCGGAAGCAAACACAACGGCACCATTGGTTCTCCTTCCCATAACTAAAGGCCTAAATCCATAAGGATCACGTACAGCAACAAGTTTATCTTCAGTTACAAACACCATTGAATAAGCACCTTCAAGCTTTTCACAAGCATCAACAATTCTTAAAAAAAATGGCCTAGCTTTTGAAATAGCAATTAAATGAAGAACAACTTCAGTATCCGAACTAGTATTAAAAATCGAACCATTATCTTCAAGCATAGCTCTTAAAGTTCTATAATTCACTAAATTCCCATTATGTGCAACACCAACAGAACCAAACCTGTAACCAGCTACAAAAGGTTGTACATTTTTTAACATTGATGAACCGGCGGTTGAATATCTTACATGTCCGATTGCCATTTCACCAGGTAATTGACTAAGTTTGGTTTCATTAAACACATCGGAAACTAAACCCACACCGGTGACCGATTGAAGAACATTATTATTCACTGCTACAATACCAGCACCTTCTTGTCCACGATGTTGAAGGGCATGGAGGGCTAAATAACAGAGACGTGAGGCTTCTGGGTCACCGAATATGCCCACAACGCCGCATTCTTCACGGGGCTTGTCATCGTCGATGAAAGAAGGGATAAAACTGGGTTCTGGGTCGGGTTTGTTTGCCGGAAAGAAGTCAGCGATGGGGTTTTTGGAGGAGACGGTGCAGTGAGGTTTGTGGGTACGGAAAAGAGATTTGAGACGGAAAGAAAGGGGGTTTAGTAGGGTTTGGGGGAAGAGATAAAAGGGGGTTTGTTGGTGATGGGTTTTGATAGATGTGATGATAAAGGAGAGAGGTTGATGGTGGAGGCAGCCATGGATGTAAAACACAGTTCGAGGGAGGAAAAGGAATTGGATTTTAAAGGTAGAGAGAGAGGGGGTAAGAGGCCCTGTTTTCTCTCTCTAGGTTTTTGGAGAGAAGAATCAAAGGAAGATGTGAGGTGGCTTACTCGCCACGAGATTCTCGTAAAAAGAGATATGTGAGAATTTAAATTTGGTATAATAACAAATTTAGTCCCTAATGTAGATCTCTTTTATTATTTTTGCTTTGAAGTTTTTCCAATTATTTTGATATTGACCTTCAAATTTTAAACAATTTACTTTTATTTTATTGGAAATTTTTATTGAAATGTTAAAATTTTAAAGACGATAACATTTTAACCCATGTGATAATCCACGTGTATTACATAAAAATTCAGAAAAGTATATTAAAAATTTCTAAACTTTCCAAAAATAAGTTCATAAAAATTATTATCCACGTCAACATTCAACTATACATGAAATGCTAAGCAAGATACCATGTTGGTTTCATTGCCAGTCAAATTTTTTTTGTCTAAATAAAAGAAAATTGATTAATTTTTGAAGATTGAGAATTAAATTGATTCAAAATGACGAATTATGGCTAATTATCGGATAAATACTATTAAATTTGAGTTTTTCTTATCAGGAGTGAAGTTGGTGTGTTAAATTTAAACTCTTATAAAGAGGGGCTAAATTGAAACAAAAAGTAAATAGGAGGACTTAATTGAAAGATTGAAGATATAAAAATAACTGGATAAAGATTAAAAGGTTGAAGATTTTTTTTAAAGTGGCTGGATAAATATTAAACAGTTTTTTAATATTGTTAAAACTTTGTAATTAGTTTAAGTTTAAATTTAATTTTTAAACTTTAATTTATTTAGTGATAATATTTAAGAAAAATCTAATTAAAATTTAGCACTAGAAGCGTGTATGAATGCCTAGTGCTACAATCAATTAAACACACACTTGGCCTTTCGGGTTTAATAGATTCTTTATTTTTTTCCATTCTTGCGTCATACTCTATTATGATATTTCAACTCTTTTACTTTTACCCATCTATTTTTTTTTTTGCAATTTCAAATCTGTTTTATTTTATTTTATTATATTTCGTATTTCATTATTTTATTATCTTAATCAATTTAAACCCCTTATTTTTCTTTTAACATTGCTACACACAAGCCATGGGCACGACTTTGACCGCAACAACGATTCTGGTCACGGAAAAAGGCGAAATTAGATAGTCAGTCCCTGTAGATTCAACTTTATTTTAGCTATATAACTACTTAATGAGTATTTTATTTTATGTCATAATTTCACAGTAGTAAGATTAACAGAAAAAATTACGTTAACAATTGAAGTTGAATTTGAAAATATGAAAAATAGAGAGACTAAATTCTTAAAAATAAAAATGTAAGGATTAAATCTAAACAGACTTTCACGACGAAAAATCTTGAATTAAAATAAAATTTTAATTGTCACTTAAACATTAGTTTCAATGACAATGTGGAGGCATTGGGAACTCTGACATCACATTTTTTAGATTTATAGATTTATGTTGGTTCATGATAAAAGTACCATGAAAGTGTCACATAGCATTTTGCCTTCTCTACTAAAAAAAGAGTAAATTAAATTTATGTACGTCAGGCTATACCAAAATTTAACGGTAGAAATGGATAATTTTTAACAAAAAAGACTAATTTACTCTTTGATTTAACGTATAGAGATTAATTTATCTATTTTTTTAAGTATAAGAACATTCGTGATATTTTTATAGTTAGTTGATAAATTAATTATTAATAATTTAGTTTTATTAATATAATTGTAACTTCAATAAAATTAAGTAATCTTACTATGGGCAGTAATTTATTTCCCTTTTTTTTATTTTCATAAATGGAATGTTAAATTAATAAATCATGTTTTCCTGTCAAATAGCTTTATACCAAAATATAGGTGTTATAATTATTGAATAATTGCAAATAAAGCCTTGAAATTGTTAAAAAAAGTAATTTTAATATCTTATATTCAACTCACACATTGCATAAATAGCATCTAAGTTGTCCTTAGTTCCCGTATTTATATTTAGTTCCTGTATTTTAATTTGATATTTTTAATCTTCTTACTCTTTAAATTTTAAAATTTTTGGACTCACCAAATGATATCTGTTAAATTCATTAAATTGAGTTTGTTATTTTTAAAATTTATTACGCCAAACATATTATCATATGTGTGATGTCATGTCAATTTGTTATTTCCACTTATTACTAGCTAAAAGATCAATTAATGGATTAACAATTATCGTTTGCGTCAAGATTGAATTCAAAATTTGCGGCTTTGAATGTTCCAATTGAAAAATTTGGACTAAATTTATAATTGTATGCATATTACAAAACTAGTAATTAAATTTAAACAAGCAAACTTAGTTGTTACTGTTTGGGTTGAAACTAAAATTTTAAAATTCGAAAAGTATAAAGACTGAAATTGATCAAATTTAAATATAGAGACTAAATATTTAATTTTTGTAAAATATAAGGACTAATAAAAAATTTAACCTTCTTACAATTACTTGGTTGGCTTTGGATTTATCGAGGATAATATTTGATAAGATATATTATTATTTTTATATTTGTAATTGTAATTATAAATTTTTAAAAAAATATTATTTTTCATTTTTATAAATATATTTTTATTCAATATCTAATACGAATCATTTTAAAAAATATTTTTATAAAATTTAATTAAGTTTCATATATTTTATATAATTCTTAAATTATTTAAATTGAATGATATTAGACACTCGAGTACATTCAAATCAACTATTTTCGAGTTGATGTAATAATAAAGATGTCAATTAAATTAAATATTATAATTAGCATAAATCTTATAATTATTGAAAGTGTCTTTCTTTATTTAATTAAATTTTAATAATATGATAAAATTGATGAGATAATAAATAAATTTTTTTATAATTAGACTTGATCATAAGTCAGGCTACTCATCTAAGTTCGAATGCACACCCAAAAAGTAGATTTGGATAAAAAGTAAGATTCATTTTCTAAACGAATCAGGCATCGAGTAAGATTTTTGGCCCAGATCACCCATCGAGGCCTAAAGGTCCATCCAAAAAATAAAAAAGTTTAGGTAAAATAATATAAAAAAATTAATATGGGTTGGGTCTAAAAAACGTACATAAAATTTAGGTTGACTTGGCCTTACTCGACCCATAATCTTATTAATTAAATCTTAGATATTAAAAAAATAATATTAAAAGGTAAAAGAGAAATTAAATTTTAAATCTACGGGATTAGAAGTAAAATTAAACCAACATAAAAACTAGAAACAACCGCAGAGGATTAAAACCTCAAGAGTGAAAAAAGCTTCGGTTTCGTTTCGTAGAGATCGGTGTTTTTTTTTTTTTCTTTTAAGGTCCGTCAATGCAGTCTCTCCGTCGCCCAAATTCTCAAACATTCAAGCAGATCAAAGCAAAACGATGGCGGCGCCGCCTCATGGTCCTTACACCGCCACGAACCTCTCCTTTCCGTAATTTCTTTTCACTCTTTTGTTTCGGTACCGTGTTAAACGTTCCATTGTTTTGAATTTTTTTTATCTGCATGTGATTTTGACAATCCGTCGAACACCTAAAGTGCACCATTCTTTTTTTTTTTGCAAAATTTTCTGATATGAATTCAACCATGGAAGAACCAGAAACAAGCTTAGTTGAAGTAAGGGAAGAGCTCATGGTTTCACCCGCTAGCGAAAACGAAAACAAAAACCCTTGTTTAAGAACAGCTCATTTCCTCAAACCTATTTCAAGTTCCCTTGAAACCCCACTTCCTAAGCTTCCTTCACAACGTGTTTCTTCAATTGAACCTAAAGATCTGCCTTTAAGTATCAGTTTCCATGGGTGGAGATGCAGGGCAAGTAATTGGTCGGCATGGGTTGAAAAGATGGTTGTTTTACATGAATCAACTTGGAAGAAAGCTGGTATCTATGAAGCCATCGTGAATTCAACTTATCAGATTAAGAGAAACAGTGATTTAGTTCTTGGTTTAGCTGAGAAATGGTATTGTGGGACTAAAAGTTTCTTGTTTTCTTGGGGAGAAGCTAGTGTTACACTTGAAGATATGATGATCCTTGGGGGGTTTTCTGTTCTGGGTTCCCCTGTTTTCACCCCACTCGAAGCTGAAGAATCGAAGGAAGCCGAAGAGAATTTAAAGAGTGCAAGGATCGAAATTGTGAGAAGCAAAGCTAAAAAGGCTTGCCCTCGTTTATGGATGCAGAGGTTCATGGACAGTGGCAATGAAATCGAGCATGAAGCGTTTCTTGCCTTTTGGCTTTCGAGGTATGTTTTCACTAATGCACACGAAACGATTAGGGAACATGTTTTCCCCATTGCAGTACATTTAGCTAGAGGGACAAGGCTTGCGTTAGCACCTGCTGTACTTGCTAGTATTTATAGAGATTTGTGTTTGTTGAAAGATGCTATTACCGCTTCAACTAAAATGGGGAAAGAAGAGGTGTTTAAGCTTACCCTTTGGTCACCATTTCAATTAGTTCAGGTTTGGGCTTGGGAGAGATTTGCTGAGTTAAGACCCAAACCGAATCCGATAGCAAAAGGTGAGCCAAGGTTGGTTCAATGGCACGATGTGAGTTGCAAGGTTGAGAATGTGAGGTTAGCTCTAGAGTTAGCTAATGGAAGTTTTGAATGGCGGCCTTATACGATGCAGATTGATAACTGGAAACAACCTAAGTTTTATAGGGAGAATGAATTTTGTATATGGACTACTGCACGTCTCGATAAAGAGCTAGAGTCCTTTGTTCGTTGTTTGAAGGCCAGTGAGCTAGTGGGGCTTGATTGCATAGAACAGTACCTTCCCCATCGAGTAGCGAGGCAATTTGGAATAGATCAAGATATTCCCAGTTGTGTTCCTCAATCAAAAGATCAGACTCCTGAGCTTGCCTGGCTCAATTACTGTGAATCACTCACTGGTGTAAAATTATACATTCCTTCTCGGCTATATAAAGCTGGTGTTACGGCACGCTACTTGCAATGGTGGAACAAGTCGGTATCGGAGAGCAAAGGAACAGCTAAGGGGTTGAAGAAATCAGCAAAGAAGCCTAAAGGAAAGAAACAAGAGAAAAGTTCTTCTGGTTGCCTTGGCTTTCATCAGAAAATAGAGAGTTTCCCTGGAAAGACTGAAGCTAATGATCCGTCGGTTTCTCCTAATTGCTCCACGAAGAGCTCAAAGAAACAAGGAGACAATATCAACAAGACTACTAATGCTAGTGGTTCTCTCTCTTGTTTTCCTCTTAAGAAATCAAAGAGTGTATCCCAGATTTTAGAAGAAAAGCAAGTGAGCAACAATGATTCTATGTCCGGCTCTTGCAGAAGGAACTCTATGAAATCAGCCAAGAATCTGAAAAGAAAGAAAGAAGTCAAGGAGGGATCTACTTCTCCCAATGTTCCTTTGGGAAGTTCCAAAGAATCAGTTCAAACTTTGAAAAGAAAGGACAAAGATGAGAAAGATTCTGCTTCTCCCGGTTTCAGTAAAAAACACATGAAAAAATCCGCAGTGAGATCTAAAGGAATGAAGGAAGATACTCCTGTGTCTGCCTCTTCTAGATTTGCTTCTGGAAGCTCCAAAAAACCAGCATTGGTTGTGAAAGACAAGGAGGAAGGTAGCAGCGATTCTGCCCATCAGGTTTTACCTTTAGCAAATGCAATAAAATTACCCAGCACTGTTGAAAGGAAGAAGGGACCCAGTGCCGATGATCCTATTTGTTCCGTGCGGAAGTTTGATGGAAAGGAAGCAGAGGATTGTCTTGAGGATAATAATCCAACTATAGCAGAAATGATGAGATCTTGCAAGAAGAGTCGTAAGGTCAAAACTAAAGATTCTGATGATGATGGAAACCCATCAGGCCATTCTCAAGGTCTTTCATCTACAATTGCAGATGACGAGGTTGTTAAATATTTGGAGCCATTAGCAATATTGGCTGAAAAGGTTATCGAGGATGAATCTGTGCTAAGAATAGGGGAATCTTTTGAAGGTCCCTACAAGGATCAGAGAGAACCAAAGATAGTGCAGGAGGAAATTGTGATGGGAGAATCAGAACAAACAGTTAAAGATGCAGAGGATGGCCTGCCAGAACAACCAGTTCCCGAAATGCTAAGCATCAATGGTGTTGAAGGAGAGTGCAGTTGCTATGCAGTTGACATACCGGGATTAACACTTGAAGCTCGGATTAGCAGGCTTGAGAAACTGGTTGAAGAGCTAAAAGCAATGAGATCTGCTTGCAAGTAGTCCATAGCCATTAGCATCAAGATGTACTTTACTCATTATCCTTTTTTTTTTTTCATTTTTATTTACAATTAGAATAATGCATGTGTTTTTTCTTTGATTTAGCCAAACATTGTATGTCAAAACATGTCTTTATTGATTAGGATAAATTATGACTGCTATGAAATTTTAGTGATTTGTGTGATTTGATAAGTTGTTTCACCCTGATTATCTGACTTATGTTAATCATCACTCAGAGGGTAAATGTAAAATTGGAAAGACAATTTCCCAATAATGTTCAACCGATAATAAATTTACATATCAGCAGAATACATAAGGTACTGATATTTGTTCTTTTTTGAGTATGCTTTGGCTATGGTACTGATTTTTGTTTTCTTGATAGGAGTTTGCGCAGCTACAGCAGATTGAAAAATTGTCGGCATGAGCATTATCCACAGTCTTCTTGGATGCAGCATCTTCTTCCCTCAGGTTGCATTGCCTTTTTATTTTTCATTTATCGTCTCCGGCTCTTTCTTTTTAACCCTACTTATGTGTCATTAGAGGTTCATTGTGTTCTTCTTAGTTTATGTCTGTGGAGTATAAATATTCGTCTTCGAACAAGCTGTTTCCTTGGGATGCATTACCTTCTTCCCTTGGGTTGTATTGCTTTTTTATTATCTTTTTCATTTATAGCTCAAATTTTGGTTTTTTTAACCCTACTTACGGGGTTATTAGAGTTCGGTTGATGGTCTTCTTAGTTTATGGTTTAAAGCAGACAAACTTGTAAAGCTCAAACTCCTGGATGTATACCTTGTACCATTATCTTTCTAAGCTATATGAATTCTTTTATAGGGAAGATGGAATATATTTGATGACGTTTAAGTATTGTTGAGCCTTTAGCAGGTGAGTTACGAGTTTCACTCACCGTAGATGTAGCATGTGATTC
This sequence comes from Gossypium hirsutum, assembly GCF_007990345.1. Classification (NCBI taxonomy): domain Eukaryota; kingdom Viridiplantae; phylum Streptophyta; class Magnoliopsida; order Malvales; family Malvaceae; genus Gossypium; species Gossypium hirsutum. The sequence goes on from NC_053426.1 coordinate 112,293,636, forward strand.
ACATTGGAAGCTGCGGGTCAGCTTGCATGGCTTTCAGCCATTTCTGTTCTGATTTTGCATGACTAAGTCCATAAACATGTTTAGGAAGGCTGCTATATGCATATACTTGAGGGAAGCACCCTATCATCTTTTAACTAAGGTTTTGACTATTAAGCTTACCAATAGTTGTAAAAGATGGGGACGTCAAGGGTAAAAGTATTATGGAGGCCCTTGTACTAAGGGTCAGATTTCATTTCGCCCCCTCTACTAAAAATGGGCAAATTAGTCCATGTATCTTAGATCAGAGAGCAAACCGGTCCTTTTATTAAAGATTACATCCATTTTTACAGTTAAAACATGTCTTTGTACATCAGTATAAGGTACACGTGGCACGCCACATGTAATTGTCCAGTTATTTCGTTATCATGCTAGTTTTAATAATAAAAATGGATGAAAATTTTAACAGAAAGGAACAATTTGCATATAGGGATTAATTTGTCCATTTTTTTAGTAAAGGGATAAAATGTAATCTAACTCCTAGTATAAGGACCTTCATAGTGCTTTTACCTGTGGTCAAGCATTGCAGTTTCTTTCTGTGACTGATAATCGCCCAAGTAGCCAAATGTGGCTTTCGAATATTGAAAATAGTTGGATTTGAGAATCCTGTAACCATTCAAGTTCTTGCGTTTTTTTCATTGCTATCAGGTAAAGACTTCTTGCGTTTTTGTATTAGATTTGCTTGATGCTCACATAGGATTAGTGTCCGATCTCGGGTTTGTTCCCAAGCACATACCATGTGCTAGCTTTAGGACAGATTCAACCCTAAACTGGCCTTACAACGACCCCTTCTTTATAGCCTTTGAATTGATCAGTGATTTTTAGTTTTGGGTAAACTACACTTGTAGTCTCCCAACTATAGGTAATTTTTTTATTTATTTACCCAACTATGATAAGTTTTAAAATGGTCACTCAACTATGAATAGTTGCGCTACAAAAAAAAAAAGAAATTTACTCATAGTTGGGTGACTACCAATGTAGTTTACCCTTTAGTTTTTAGTACTTTGCTTTGCATGAAGATCAAATTGCCATTGCCAGGTTCCAAGTTTCTAGTCATGTAATCTTGTAAGGCTTTATAAACATTTCCCTACCCCTTCATTCTCTTCACTTTTCATTATGAAGGTCAAAGACCATTGTAAACATTATGGTCCATGAGAATGTTCCTAGTAAACTTCTCCAGCTAAATGAGAAAAGGTCTAACTATGCTCTTAGACTCTTCGCATATTTGAAATCTAGTCCCATTACTTTTAATTTCGGTAATCTAGGTTTTTTTTTGTTAAATTAAATTATGTAGCATTTTTAAAACAAAGAACTGCTCAAAAGACCAATATTACATGGGGAAAATTGATGTTGAATTTTGGGGTTGTAACTTGGAAGGTTGTTTTTGAGTCTAGGGTTGTAATGTTCTTTGCAATTGCTTTAGTGAAGTAGAATGATATATATATTAATTAATGTGACACAATGTCTAAAAGTATTCATAATTTTTTCTCTATCCATAAAGAGAAAAATAATGCGCATTGGCACATTCGAATTTACATTCTCCTATATTGATAATAATGTTTATGTTAATCGAGTTAAGATTCAATTAGTTAGAATTATTGAATTTTAAATCTTTAAAGAGTAGAGAGATTGGGAGCATTATTAAACCATGTGAAAGTGGCTTGTGAACCGTCATCACTTGTTTTTGTCAATTAAGTCCTTTTATCACATGAAAGGATACAAAAAAAAGATTCAAGAAATCCATACATTGTCATGAGAGCATAAAAAGGCCTTCTAATGTTTTAGATGTGGCAATGGTTTTATCCCTATTGCTCTAAGAGACAATATGACCCTCGGACATAGAAGCACATGCAATATTTGGTTGTACTTCTCACAACAAGATCCTTTACTGTCACTTCTGATGGAGGACGGAGACCGGTGGCCTTTCAATCAAGGCTTTCCATCAAGTGGAGAGGCCTTTCGTATGGATTCTTGGGATTTCAGAGCATGAAAACAACCCATATTAAGAGCTCCTCGAGATAGAGAAATCCACTAAGCAATCTCGATTCCGATGAAGAACCATAAAAAAACCAAGGATGAAAGGCTTCTATGTGAATCTTTCAACTTATCATGTTGACATAAATTTTTTAAAAAAATTATGGTAGCATTTCTAAAATTAGGCTAAAATTTTGGGCTAAAAAAGAATTTGTTTAAAATATGTATTAGGTTTCAACCCAATATTCACTACTTAGAGCTTGACTTGACTTATGTTTTTAAGTTTATGCTATGTTTTTTCTTTACTATTTTTGTATATTATAAAATTTATGTAATGTAAAAACTAAATAAAATATATTATAATGTAAATATTAAAAAATAAGTTAAAAAGTGTATGTTGAAAAAATTAATAAGGAAACAAATATATAACGATAATAGAGTAGAACAATATAATTTTTTTAAATATTAAATAAAAATAATATTTTTTTGATAAACTTAAAGGAACTTGAATTGGCAAGTTACAAATTTTAAATAGTGTTACACTTGAACAACTATGTATAGTATCATTAATTTGGCTTGAACCCCATCTAACTTGACCAATGAACATATTTACTTGACAATATGTAATGGAGGGGCGATGGGAGGGGCTGACGTGTCCCCCTAAAATGAGAAATTTAATATCAGCCTTTTGAAATTTTTAAAACTTTAAGTTAGTATATGGTAAAATTATATGTTGATATCTTAAAACGATAAAATTTTAATAGTATCCTTTAAAAAGTATAAAGATATAAGTTATTAAAATGATTAAATTATGTTTTAACTCTCATAAAAATATACAATTTAATTTTGTCTCATAAAAAAATTCCTAATTTCACCTTTGAGCTAGGGTGTGGGTTGTCTTGTACATCTTCACCTCACTTTGCATGGATGTAGATATCAATTATATCTTTAATCGCTTTTCCTTAAGTGTTCTTATTAATTTTTCAATTTAATGCTATAAAATTATATATTTATAAATTATTCATTAAGATAATTTTGGTACAATTAATTCTTCTGTATGTGTATAATATAAGTTATATATATAAAGTATTCACAAACATAAGATTTTGTAAATATATTTAATATATTTACTAACAATATAAGAAAATACATTGAATTTACTAATGAAGTAAAACAGTAATTTAGAAATTAGAGTGACATGAAAGGTATTTACATAAGAATGGCAAACTACACTTAAGGTTATTAAATTATTAGTAAGCTTGTATTTTAGTCACTTAACTTTTAAAAATTACAAAATAGTCACTAAACTATTCAAAATTTTTAATTTAAGTCATTGGGCTTTTAAAATCGCTCTTGTATGGTCTTTTTTGTTCGCACCGCTTATACCAATCAAAAGCTCTCATTCCCCTTCTCTTCTACAATTCAATTTTTTTATGAAACGACTTTAAATATGACGAATTTATGAACTAAAATCCAAATAACTTTTTTCTTCGATCTTTGACTTGGATCTAAGCTCTGCTTTTCTACTCATCGATGGGTACTGATCTACCATACCAATCATTGAATCATCACTTGGAGCTCGTTAATCTTACTTTAAGAAAAAAAAAACTTAACCGCTCAGTAAATTAAATAAAAAATTTTCAATCACTCGAACGAAAACTTTCAAATAGTTTAATAACCATCTTGTAAATTTTTAGAATGACGAGTAATTTAGTAAGATTGTGTGTAGTTAACCAAAAACAATTATTAAGTTAAGCTATTAATCCACTATCAAATTCTCAATACTATAGTCTATAGCTCTACAACAATACCAAAACAGTTGACAAGTTTGGACTTTTTGAAGTGCATTGACCCAACGTCAAATATCAACCCATCAGTCAACAAATCTTGATCCAAAGATAAAGTTCACTAAAAAAGAAAACAGGGTCTGGAACCAGTAGCCATTGAGACTCGAGCTGTCGAGCATGGCAATTCTCAGTTGTGTTGTGTAATGCTCTCTGCTATTTTTAATTATGGCTGAGATTATGCTTTGAGTTTGAGACAAGAACTGACCAAAAAGAAGTTTAACTTTCAAAGAAGAATCCACTTATATATATATACATATACATATATCAGACATAATCTTTAGACAGCAGATTTTATGCTTTGTGATGACAGATAGAGCACGCCTACTTATGTTTCCCCTTCATGTCAGATTATCACTCTAACTAAACTGTACTAATAAATCTTCTTATTTATATCACTAATTAAAGGATTAATATATCATTTGGTACCTATATTTAGTTTCAATGTTCAAATTGGTACTTAAGTTTGGTTTTAGTATTCAATTTGATACCCAAACTAAACATTGTGTGGCCCAACAAATATTTGACGTGTACTCTAGTAACAAACAAAGGATAAACTACAATAGAGGTCACCCAACTATGGCACTAAATTGAACAGAAAAACTAAATATGGGTACTAAATAGTATATTAACCTCTAATTAAACCCCTGAAAAACAGAAATTTATGATACTACTCTCATCATTAAACATCCCAGGGTCCCGGTTTTAAAGTTGCTTAATTTTTTTTATAGAAATTAAAATATTGTAGTTGGTGTGTAATGCCATCTCAGTACCTTTTGTTTTTTCAAAGGACAGTACCTTTAAAATGCCACAAAGATGGTCGCAGAAAACAGATAGATGAAAAAAAAAAAAAGGATTAATTTAGTTTATGTGTTAATTATATTAATTTTAGTCCCTAATTAAGTTCGCTTTGATAAATACAGATAAATGAAAAAAAATAAAGATTAATTTAGTTTATGTGTTAATATAAATTTTAGTCCCTGAACTTGATAATTAAGTTCACTTTGGTACCTGTACTTGGCAATTAGGTTTATTTTAGTCCTTTAACTTGACAAATGTAAAATTTTGATGACGTGAATGTCATCAAATTTTGATGGAATCCAAGTTTAAGACCAAAACGAATCTAGTTGTCAAGTTCAGGTACCAAATTAAACAAAAAAAAAGTATAAGTATCAAAGTGGATCTAATTGCCAAGTTTAGGGACTAAAAGTTATATTAACCCTCAGTTTATATATGGAAGTGTTAACCATGCTTAATAATACTTGTTAAAGTGCTGGTTGAATTCTACTATTAGTTCTAGTATTATGCATAAATTGTGGATTTAGTTCATATATTTTATTTTAGTCATTTGTATTTTTCGAATTTTGAAATTTTGAAAAAAAATCAATTATTGAAGTTGTCGTTTACATCAAAATTGAAATTTCGAATTTCAAAAAAGTATAGGAACAAAGAATGATAAAATTGGAAAACACGGATTAAATCTAAAACTTACGCATAATACAAAGCTAAACAATATTTAACCAAACAAATTTACCCATTACTGTTTGAGATTTTAGGACTAAAATTTGAAAATTGGAAAAGTAAAGGTACTAAAATTGACCAATTTATAAAGTATATGGACTAAATTTACAACTTACATATATTATAAGGACTAATAGAAAAATTTGACCTAAAAGTTATATATATCAAATAAATAACCCATTATGTCAGGCTTTTGTTGGATGAAATATGTCAAAATCTCTAAAACTGGCATTTTTCTTCGGTTGATAATCTTCCTGTCAGGTTTTTTTTTTTTCTTTTTATTTATTATTTTGTTTTATTGTGTCCTAACGATCAGGGTTTCTCAAATTACAACTTAAATTTTAGATTGAATTTTAATTTTAAATTATTTTAATTAAATTTTCAAACTATAAAATCCGAATTAATTAAGTTGTTTTTCATAATATTAGTTAAAAATTAATATTGAAATATATATATATACTTATATTATAGACAACTTAAATTTCACGTACTAAAAAAATATTATAAATTTTAATGATTGATTTTTTTAACACGTTATGTACACGTTTAATCCTTACGTTCAATATAAAATTCTAAGATCCCTTAATTTAATTAGAAATGGAAAAAAATAAAAATAAAAAATAGACGAATTCTGATCCGACCTAACCTGATAGAATTGAGTTTTTCTTGAAATCAAGTTTCGAGGTGGATTTAAATTTAGGAAAAACTCACTCTGCTCCGTCTTGAGATAATTACTAAAATACTTTATATATATAATATTAGCTTAAATAAATAAATAAATATGGTAATAGAATTTATATTAATGTTTGCTCTAGCATAAGTACTATTTCTAAGGAAACAATTAATAGTATGATTAAAAATAATAGTAAATTAAAAAATATTATTCTATTTTAATAAAAATAGATTTTAAAAAATGTGAAATTAGATAAGGTTGGAGTCAAATGTAGATTTATTTTTTTGTGGTGGGTTTGGGATGATAAATTAATATTTAATTTTGGGTCAAGTTAAGGCAAAAAGCAGTCCAATCCCATTGTCATCTCTACTTAAAACTTGAGTAAAAATCTTAAAGTCGATCGAGTCATAGTTCAGTTGAGATTGTTATTGTTGTAATATCTTGGAGAATGTGGACTCAAATGTGTTTAAGCACATGATATCCTCCAATTTTACGAATTCTATGTCGAGTCAATGTCAATTTATATTGGGGTGTATCGGGTCAGGTTCAGGGTAAAAAACAATCCCAACCCATTGTCATCTCTACTTAAAACTTGTGTAAATACCCTTATATATAAATAGATCAAGTCATAGTTTGGTTGACATTGTTGTTGTTGTAATATCCCGGAGAACATGGACTCAAATGTGCATAAACACATAATATCCTTCATTTTAAGAATTTCGGGTCGAGTCAATGTCAAGTTAAGTTAAGGTATATTGGGTCGGGTTTAAGGCAAAAATCGTCTCGTCCCATTATCATCTCTATTTAAAACTTGTGTAAATGTCTTATATAAAACCGATCGAGTCATAATTCAATTGACATCGTTGTTGTTTTAATATTTTGAAGAATGTGAACTCGAACACACTTGAATGCATATCCTTCATTTTAAAAATTATATAAAAACTTATATTCTTTATTATATAAAAAATAAAAATAAAAAAGATTGAGTAAATGTCCCTAATTAAAACTTATATCCTTTATTAGAGCTAAAAAGATTCGAAAATATAAACAAGCCTAAGCACATATTCCCTAAATCTTATATTATTATTAAAAAATTAATCAAGATTAATTAATATGTTAAAAAGAAAAGATAAAAGATCCTGTACAGACAAAATATGATGGGATCAATTAGAGGACAAAAACATCAATACACCCAAAACATGTTTTGTATTGTTTCTTTCCTTTTTCATGGTTTAAATCCATTCTTATTGTAATTAATTGAGCACTATGGTGGGTAACGTTGCTGCCAATAGTCTCTTAATATCTCCCTCCATTGAATTTTAGTTTGGTTTTAGTTTGGCAATAATTTTATAAACATGAGTAAGCACGTAATATCAGATAATGTGATTATTATTGAAGGAGGGCCGAACTCATTATGAGAGAAGTCTTTGAAGTAGGGACGGCACTAAGGGGGCAGGTAGAGACCTTCACAATTTATTATTTTAGTCTTTTGAAGTTTTAAAAATTACAAGTTAATTTAATGGTAAAAATACACTTTGACCCCCCAATGATGATTTTTTTTAGTTTAATCTCTTTAAAATTTTAAAATAACAATGCATATATAAAGATAAAATTGTACTTTGATCCCTTTAAAATTTTATAATTTAATTTTAGCCTCCCAAAGATAAACTTCTGGCTTCGTCCCTGCTTCGAAGTGTTGTCCACCAAGAGCCAATAGACCCCTCAATGGTAGAGGTATTGTGCCTAGCGTATCTATGCTCAGTTTTGTCTCTCGACTCCAAGGAGAGTCTTCAACAGGTTCATAGAGTGAAAACACCTCACCCACCAATGAAATGTGAACATTCAGTCTTGGTAGAGTTCAAACCCGTGCCCTTATATTTTACCCACTAATGTTATATAAAGGCATGGGTTCGAACCCTACCAAGGCTAAATGCTCACATCTCTTTAATGATTATGGGATTATGAATAGTTTAGACATTGTATAAGAAATATATATATATATATATATGCTTATGCACGTAATACCCTCCACTTTAAAAATTATGGGATTATGAATAGTTTAAATATTGTGTAAGAAATATATATATATATATATGATTATTGAACCATGATATGTGACATGGTGGTTGCTCACCTCTAACCATGTAGTCAGGGATTCAATCTCTGTTGATAGGAATAAAACATATTTCATGATTAGCTGTTTACCTTTTTAAAGAGGATTAATGGTGAGAGAATTAGTTACTGCTAATTCCTTTAATCACTAGTGTCTTCTCAATAATGATAACTTCAAGATTCAAAATAATTATTGTTATGGATAGGGATAAATATCAAAACTATACATGAACTTCGAGTTTGTGCGAATTTTGATTTGATTTAGATTTTACAAATCACTAATAACATTATCGAATGAACACCATTTAACGTTGATATGTTGCATACAAAAACAATTATATTAATCCAATATGAAAAGATATGTATGTATTCATTTATTTAAATATGCACAATTGAATCAAAATCAAAGTTTCATATATGCATATGAACCGCAATTTAAGTTTCATGTGTATAATTATACCAAATCAAAGTTTATGTACCAAATTACACAATTAACCAAAGTTCATGTGTAAATTTGATATTTATCCCCTTATAGATATGGAAGAGGTTGTGAAGGCAAGGCATGTAATGGCGTAAATTCAATGTTATCGGAACAGTGGTTTCGTAACCACAAATCCGATTTAAAGAGAAATTTATTTCAATATTTTTGCTTGAAAGTTTATATGATAGGAAAATCGTGTGAAAATATTGATAGGAAAATTTTATCAATTTAGTGATTAGTTAGAAAAAGAAATTATTGAAGAAATTGGATAAAATAAGGTATCGGGACCTCTATCTCGTAAAACCGAGTCAAAAATAATTTTATAAATATTTATGAAATGTTATTAATGTGGTATTAAAATTTTGTTAGGAAATTTTAATGTTTGGGTAGTCAATTAAATGAAAAGGACTGAATTGTAATAGGTGTAAAAGTTGCTAGAGTGATTAAATAGCTTATTAGTCTAATGAGAAAGGATATAAAAGGCAATTAGACCCAAAATTTATTTGGGCTGGACGGCAAGGGTATGAAATCAGCAGAAAAATTGATAAATTAAGGGTAAAATTGGAATATTGCAAAGTTAACTAAATAAAACTAGGACTAAATAGGAAATATCTAGATTTCTCTTCATTTCTCTTCAATTCCAGCAGCTAAAAATGCCATAGGAGGGTTCTCTAAGCTGGTATTTCATAATTTTTGCACCAAGTGAGTTAATCCTTGCCTTTTTATTGTAATTTTTGTGTTTCTAAGACTTTTACAACTAGATCCTACTATTAAATTCATTAGTTTTTGATTTCATGGATGAAATTTAAAGTCACCATGGTTGAGTGCTGTAAGTTTATGATGAAATAGAATGAAATTAAAGCTTTAATTTGTTTATGAGATGATTTTATTAGGCAATTTCAATGGAAATTGATTTTTGGGACCTAATTTTGAAAATGTTTGGGATTAAAGTCTATTGCTGAAATTCTGATTCCTAAAGGTTGTAAACTAGTTTAAGGTGATAGAATAAAATGTTAATTGAGAAAAATCAGCTCAATTGAGAGGCTAATTGAGTAGGGACGAAATTATCATTTATTAAAAGCTTAGGGGAAAAATGGTAATAAACAGCTTGTACTAAAACAGTTTGGACAGCAGGAGTAGACTAACTTTGAAAAATCACCAAAAATTTTAGGAATCGAATTAGAAGATGAACAAAATATGGAATTAAATCTTATTGAGTCTAGTTTCTTATAGAAGAAATATTGTAAGCAATGGATTTGTAAATTTTGAGATATAATGAATTTTGTGAGACAAGATCAGAATGAATTTGGGTTCCCCTGTTCTGACTTTGAAAAATTATAAAAAATTGAATAAAAATAATTAGGGACTTAAATTTATATTTCTAGAATTCTGAATGAGTCTATTTTTAATAGAAACAAACAAGAACATCATTTGAATTCTGTATAAAGAGATAATTTATTTTTAGTGAAGAAGGGTCAGAACTGTTAGACAACAGAAAAGGGGTGACTTTGAAGAATAAACTGTACTGATTGGCTAAACCAAAAATTCTGAAAATTTTATCGTAAAAATATATATGAGTCTAGTTTCAGGGAAAATTAACGGATCTTAATTTTGAGTTCCGTAGCTCAAGTTATAAATAATTTAGTGACTATGACTCAAGTAGATAGCCTTGAATGAACTATAAATAATAGTTGAATTATAGAGAATGTTGCATATGAACATGAAATGTATTAAATTAATAATTAAATTTATTTATTTAGATCCAGAAGATTCAAATACGAAGCTAGATCGAGGAAAGGAAAAAGTTCGGGATTAATAGATTTTTACTGTTTACAAACAAGTATCAAGGTAAGTTCGTGTAACTTGAATTATATTCTTAAATGCTTGAAATGCATGTTTTTGATATGAATATGATTTGAATGTTCATTATATGGAAATTTATGAAACATTGATATATTTGATAAAATGGGAAGAAATCCCGTTTGAATGAAAGGAAAATTCGATGGATCTCTGAAAAGGAATTGACGGTAAAAAGGATCTAGCCCGGACGGGTGATCCTATCCTGATATAGCCCTCTCGAAGAATATGTGTAAAATGGATTTAGCCCGGACGGGTAATCCGAATTAGGGTCTGAATTTAGCTTGGACTGGTAATTCAGATCCAAGCTCATTAGAGTAATTGTCGTTGCAGGGGATTTAGCCTGGACTGGTAATCCCGACAATACTCTATGAGTTTATATTGCAGGGGATTTAGCCTGAACTGGTAATCCCGCTGCAAGGTTGAGGTTCGCGGGAGTGTGCTCTCTGAAATGGAAATGTGCGCACATGAATATGAATTGACGGACCCGTAATTGTACACTAAAAGTGTACCTCTGAAAATCCATCGAAATTCCGATAAATTCAACGGGATAAATATGAAAAATAATAAGGGAATGAAAATCATGGTATTGATGAGTACATCAATCATGGTATATATTATATATTTGATACATGGAAATTATTGTACTAACTTGAATGTTGAGTTTGTGCATGTTAGGGTAATAATGCATTGAATGGATATATGAATGTTTATTATATTGTATTGAAAATATTAGGTAAGTATAATTCTTGTTACATGAGCTTACTAAGCACAAAGTGCTTACCCCGTTTCCTTTTTCCCTATTTTGTAGTGTTAAGAGCTCGGAGGTCGGATTTGGTCGGAGACACATCACACTGTCAACCTCAGGATTTCGGTATATAAAGAAACTTTATTTTGGAAATCAATGGCATGTATAAGCTAACAAAGTAAATGTTAACGTGAAATGAATGTAAAGTTAGCCATTAGTATGGTTAACAAACCTGGTTATAGATATGTGATGACGTTGTCTTATATAAATGCATGAATCTATCATGAAAATATGTTGAATTGAAAAAAAAAATTAATTCGTAAACTCCGGTAATGCCTCGTACCCTATTCCGGCAATGAATACGGGTAGGGGTATTACAAGGCATGCTTAGGATTATGAGATGATAATAAGGTTTTTTGTTTTTTCATTTTATTGACAAATAAAATCTAATCAAATTGTAAAGGTGAAAATATGCTATTGATACTTATACTATAATAAAATTTGAGATTTAATCATTATTATTAAAAAAATTTAAAAAAATTAACCGTCTTATTTTTTTATATTTAAAAACTTTAGCCTAAACATTGGCATTATTAATATTTTCAATCAAAATTTGTCAATCTGATATGTTTAGCTTCCATGAACCATGTGCAATATGATACGGGGGCAATCTAATTAACATGTCAAGTTGACAAATTTTGACTAGAAATACTAATAATATTAATGATTAAATTAAGGTTTTTAAATAAAAAAGGATTAATTTTATCTTTTTAAATACAAGGACTAAATCAATTCTTTTGCCAAAGTATAAGGACCTGCGACATAATTTGACCTCTCATAAACAAAAATCATGAACCAACAATGGCAATTAATAGCTAATATAGTGATTTAATGCATATATTTTTCCTGCAATTAAAATAGTATAATTATTTGATTAATATTTAAGAAAATTTTCCATTTTTGTTGCCCTTATAGATATTTCCTGATTTATCCCCTTTTTAAGAATGAAGAAAACATGAAAAAAAAATTGCACATTTTCCCTTAATTTCTTTATTTTTCATGATTTCTACAAAACACAATAAATAAATAAAAACAATCCCTTCCTTTTATATTGATGTTTTTGGTAATTGGATTGGTTAGGCCACCGATTTTCAGTCCGATCGATTGGTTTAATTTAATTAAAAAAATTATTAAAAATTACAAATAGAAAAAATAGAAAAACTCGATTCAACAAATTTGTACCAATTCACAATAAATCATTTCAACCTCTTTTTCAGACTGATGTATTAATTGATTCTCGATCCAACTTATCCAACTAACCAATCTGATCTTGTTCCATTAACCTTGGATCACACATAATATGTTCATCCTAAAAATAAGCAAAAAAAAAACTAATAAAAATAAGTATTAGGTATTTTATTTGAATGCGATAAAATAAATGATAAATATTTCGTTTAAAACATTAATTTTGATCTAAAAGTCGATATATATATATATTTTTTGAACATTAATCTCAATATGTTCTATCATATCTGCTCTTTTTGATACAATGCCTAGAATTATCTGTAGCCCTTCCCCAACTTTTAAATAAGAGGATAATGTGTTTCAACGCATTTGGACCCGTATCCTTTTACACTAGCAACAATGCCAATGCCGATCGAACTCATACTCAATCATCAAAGGTTACATTATGTGTGGATATAATAATAATAATAATAATAATAATAATAATAATGGTAAAATTGAGTATGAGCTTTCATATAGGGTTTAATTAAGTGTGGATATATTTATTTTCTTTTTGTTTAGATTTGAATACATTCTCGTTTTAGTTAATTAGATTATATTGATGGTATGTACAATAATAAAAAACGATATAAGTCAACTAAATTTCAGTTCTTAATTTATTTGTGCCATAATAACTTGATACTATTTTATGATTAATCAGACATATAGTTATATTTATATTTTAATTGTATTATACTTGTTAACTTAAAAAAGAAAAAAAACTTTTTGGTCTAATTATAAATTTGATTCCTCTACTTCACAAAAACTAAGAACTTAGTCTTTTACTTGAATTTGTTAAATTTTGATTCTCGTACTTTACGAAAACAAACTGAAAAGTTAATTCAATTTGATGACAATTTAGCAAGAAATCACTAATTTAGCAATTTGTATGAAAACACAAATCAACAGTTTAACAATTTATATACGATGCCTTATTAAAAATCTAACATTTCAAGTTTATGTGTTAATCAATAACTATACTAATTTCTTAATTAGCACTACATTTTGATAAATTAAAGGATAAAGCACACTAGTAGTCACTCAACTATTAGTAAATTTCTTTTCTAATCATCCAATTATGAAAAGTTACAAAATAGTCATTCAACTATTCAATTTCTTCTTTTTTGGTCACCCAACTATCTTGGATTTTTAGGTGTTCCTATTTTTACATTAGTCAGTTGGTGACAAAAGAAACAAAATTGAACAGTTGAGTGATCATTTTGTAACTTTTCATAGTTGGGCGGCCAAAAAAGAAACTTACTAATAATTGGGTGACCAAAATAGAAATGTACTAATAGTTGGATGCCTACTAAAGTAGTTTAACCTAAATTAAACTATAAGATGGAAACTTTTAGGGAAGAGATTTTCATTAAATGATATTTGATTATATAATTAAAAAAAGCAATGGATACAATCTCGTAATTATCTCCAACATCAATGGCAATTGCTTTAACCCTTGACTTTATAACACCTCCATTACCCTTCAGTCAAAATTCAACTCAAAAACTTGAATGGAAAACAAATTCCCATCGCTCACTTTTTTCCGTCACTTTCTCGAGAAATATATTTTCTTTTCCGACTAACATTCCTCTCCTTTTTTTTTCCGTCACTTTCTTGAGGAAAAAATGTCTCAGCGGGCCGGAAAGTGCCGGAAAATCCGTCACATTGTCCGAATCCGACAAATGCTGAAGCAATGGCGAAAGAAGGCCCGCATTACGGCCAATGACAACATCGGACACGCACCGTCCGATGTACCGGCGGGACATGTGGCTGTCTGTGTGGGGACCGGTCTCAAGAGATACATCGTACGAGCGACGTACCTGAACCATCCAATCTTCAAGTCACTCCTCGTACAAACCGAAGAAGAGTACGGTTTCAATAACGTAGGACCGTTGACCATCCCATGCGACGAGTCACTCTTTGAGGAGATTCTCCGTGTCGTGTCTCGTTCTGACTCGTCGTCGAACTCGGGCCGTTACTTTACATTCGAGGATCTTCAGAGACGATGCCACGTGGGCATGAAGAATAAACAACAGATTTTGAGTGAATCTCGGCCGTTGTTTCATCGGGTCGGCGATAGATCAGTCTACTGAGTTGGCCATCCGATTCACCCGAGTTGGAAGAATTAACAGTCGCAATTTTAAATTGAATATAACTATGAAATTTTAATTGTGAATTTCATCATTTTTATTTTATGAAATTTAAGAAACTAGTTTTTTCTAATTTAGTTCATCTAAATTTGGTCCTTTTATTTTAAAAAATCGAAAAGTTAATCGAATTATTTGTAAACATATGAAATTGAATTGTAGATACATATAAATTATTAACTTGTTGATTTTCATATTGGGCTACCTTATTAGTTTAGCAATATGAACTATTGGGTTGACTCATCTGAGTTACCCGAGTTGGAAGGATTAACAGTTATAAATTTTAATTCACAATACACTAATTTCATGTTTAATTATTTGTGAATATATGAAATTCACGCGTTAATATTTGTTAATTTGTTGTACATAAAATTTTAATTTATTGTTTTTTTTTTAATTTCTTAAGTATAAATTTTTAAATTGTTTGTTTTTTCTTTGAACAATTTTAATATAAATTTTGATCATCCTCCTTTACTATGGGTACTTCTAATCATTGTGTTAAAAATAGCAAATATGATCAGAATTTATAATGAGATTTTTAAATTAATATTAAGACTCAATCAACTAAATTTTTAATTTTTAAATTAATGATTAAAATGATTTTTTTCTATTTTTTAATTAATATTATTATTTGCATCACATTATACAAAAATTTATATTATATATAATTTTTATATTTAAAAAATAAAATTTCATACTTAAATTCTACATGTTGAAAATTAATATTTTTTTTCCTTTCTTTTTAAGAAAAAAGAGTAGATAACTTTTCCTAATTATTAGAAGTTGCCTAAATTACTCGAAGAATTTTATTATAGATTTTAATCATTTTTTTTTTTTCACACAATGCTTAGAACTACCCATATCCCCTCCTCAATCCATAAATAAGAAGATAATACGCTTCAATGTGCTCCAACTCACATCTTTCTGCATTAATAACAATGCCCATATCAATCTAGTTAAGACTCAAATAATTTTTTTTATTTTTAATTAGTAGTGTTTTGATATGATAATCTTCTCTTAGCTCATTCAAAGATTTTATTCTTAATATACATATTATCATTTATTTGAGTGATTAGTGCATAAGGTTAAGCATAATTTTAATTATTATTTAAATATTATCCCTGCTAAATTAAATTTCTTTGTTAATTGACTAATTTTAGGAAATATTTCAGATTTTGTTTTTGCATTATTATTTTTAGAATTTTTTTTTTGGTCATAGTTCCTTTTTTTTGGCATAAAATTTTCTTTGTTTCCTTTTAGTGAATATTTGTAAGGCAAGTGTGCTAATTGTGCAATTATTGAAATATTTCAACTATGTTTGTGCTTTTTTATGTACCAAAAAAAAACAATTATTACAATTTTGGAGCAACTTAATTACTAATTAGCATTGTTATCAAAGCTGTAACTGTTGTTTTTTGGTGCATAAAAACAGTTAATAAAATCTTTAAAATATTTTCTATGATTGCAAAATAATCACACTTATTACTTTCCATGTAAACATATTATTTTCATTTTATTAATATATTCACTAAAATAGTATATGATATGATTTTAAGATTTGGTTTGTGTGATAGGAGTTAAAAAATAAATATTTGAATAAAAAATTATTACCGATTGAGTCTTAGTTTGATTGGTATCGACATTGTTATCAGTACATGAGGATGTGAGTTCGAGAGTACTGAAATACATTATCTTCCTATTTAAGAGTTAATCTTACTGCTAATCACATGCTTTTATTAAGTTGACATCTAGAATAAAATATTTATAAAAAAATTAAGAAAATGTAAGGAAAAAAGAAGTGTTGTATAAACAATAAATAAAATAAATGATGTTGTTGAATAATAAAATACAGAAAAAAAAAAAGAAAAGATAAATGAACAAGATAAATTTACAAGGTGAGTTTTAAATGAAAAAGATAAATTTATCTTTTATTAATTACTATTAATCGAATTATTTTGGGCATGTTCATCATTTTTAATTTTTTTATTCAAGAACTTTCAAATTTAAAAGAATTAAAACCTATTAAAATTTAAATTATTTTAAGAAAAAATATTTGTTACACTATCAATATCAATGGAGTCTTTATACTTCACAAGCAAGGTCAAGAGGTTGACAAGTGTTCTATAAGGTATAGAAAAATATTAAAAATAAATATTTAAAAAAGAGAGACACTTGATAATTTTTTAATTCTACTCATAGAATAAAAAGGATAAATTGCCAATGTACCAAATACTAACTCTTATTTTAATTTTCATTAAATTAAAAATTATTATTTAATATATTGAAGGTGAAGTTTTTTAACGTTAAAATGTCCCATGTATCACTTATTTTTTTAAAATATTAATTAATCACATGTGGCAATTTCTTAACTATTCTTAAGGAGTTAAAAACACTTCTCTGTTTATCAAATAATTATATTTAAACTAATTATGATTTTGTTATTTTTTTCATTTATTTCTCTCTTTTTTATTTTTAATTAATTTTATTAATATTTAAACCTTTTTATTTTTGATAATTATTTTAAATTAATTTTATAAAAAATCTCAATTTAAAAACTTCAAATTTTTTATATTTTAATTAAAGTAAACTATAATTAAATTAAATTAAATTTTATAGTAATTCAATGTATTTTTTTGTAATTAATAATTCATTTTTTATATTTTAATTAAAGTTTAAATAGTATTATTAAATAAAATTAATAGTTAGGTGGAAAGGATAGGCAAATAATAAGTCCATTTAGTCGAGGGGCGTAAGTTCAACGCCTTTATAAAAATTGTAGTCAAGCCCAAGTTCAATAATAGTATTAGCATTTTATCTATTTTTTTCACTTTTGACGCTAAATCTTTTTATTTGTATCACTTTGATCCTTAACCTTTAAAATTTAGTCAAAATTTTTTTTGCTTGATGGAAAATTTAATTGAATTGTGGTCCTTAGAAATTGTGAAATTGTAAGTTAATAGAAGGGTAAAATTACACTTTAACTTCAAAAATTATAATGGAGTAGGCAGGGGCGTAGCCAGGGGGCTGGCATGGGCCTCGGCCCCCCTAAAATGGAAAATTTCATTTTAGGCCCTTGAAACTTTTTAAAAATTTTAAATTAGTAAAGGTAAAATTGCACTTTGCCCCCCCTAAAATTATAAAAATTTAATTTAATCATTTACAAATTATAAAAATATAAACTATAAAAAATTAAAATTTCATCCAGCCCCCCCTAAAAAAATTTTCTAGCTTCGCCCCTGGGAGTAGGTAAGGGCCTTGGTCCCCTAGGTTTGGTAAAATTCCTTGTTTAGGCCTTTACATTTTGGTAAAATTTAGTTAATAAAAGAGTAAGTTTCTGCTTTGCCCCCCCTCACTAAATTATCATATTCAATTCTGCCCCTGATAAAATTTCTAGTTTTGACCCCTACTAGCCCCTAAAAGTATTTCTAACTTCACCCTTGAAAACTATTATCTAGATTTTAAATTGGTTCTCAAACTTCAAAATGTTCTAATAGAGTCCTCAAACTACCGACATCTTATCAACCAAGTCCTTTTATTAGCCTAATTGTTAGCTCGAGATTAAATTTTACCTATTTTTTTAACACAACAGATTCAAGCTATCCATGCGACGGATAAACATGTATTTATTCGATCCATGTATTTTAAACATATTAACATATACTCGAGATAGCATATTTAACACTTAATCTAATATCTAAGTTAATAAGCTAGCAACAAAACATGATTGATACGGTATTAATAATTTTAACAAATTATAATAAAAATATTGAAAATAAAATAACAAAATATTCAGATATTAATTCTAAAATGATAAAACATATTACATTCTTAAAAGGAGAATAACGAGTTTCAAACGATAGTAAAACCAATATATACCGTAAAAAAATATTAATCCTAAAAAGATGTCTGACGACATCTGCTCAAAGTATCTCTTGAAAGATTTTTTTTTTTTTTTGTTTTTTGGAGCCCAACATGTCTTCCCCACAAATGCACTCCTAAGTGCACCGATTCCTCTTGCAAAGGAAAGACAACTTTAAAAAATGACGAAAACCAAAATAAAATGGTTAAATTTCAAACAAGGTCCTTTACTATGTGTTTTTAGTGGATTTAGTTTCTCTATTATAATTTTTCCATTGGAGGGAGGTCTTTACCTGCCCCTGATATTCGCATATGAAAATAAACCCGTAATAACTCGACCTGAAAAATAAACTTTAAATCGAATAATTCAAA
The DNA here is from genome assembly GCF_007990345.1 of Gossypium hirsutum. Lineage (NCBI taxonomy): Eukaryota > Viridiplantae > Streptophyta > Magnoliopsida > Malvales > Malvaceae > Gossypium > Gossypium hirsutum. The sequence goes on from NC_053426.1 coordinate 112,312,543, forward strand.
CCTAAAACAATTCCATCTCGTAAATAAACCACTTGTTAAGCAATGAAGTTGGTCGTTGGAACTTGGCATTCATGAAAATAAACGCAGGTCCCCCCACAAAGGGTCGGCATATTTTGCTCTAGGCAATTCTCCCACTATCAGCATATGCAATGTTGGGATTGAAGAGAATATACGTTGAAAATGATAGGATAAAAGGAAGGAAGTATCTGATATGCCCCTTTATTATTAAGATTTTATTAATTTGGTCCTTCTATTATTACACGGACCAATTTAGTCCATATACTATTAAAAAAATCAAATGAGACTGAATTTTAGTAGAGTTAACATTTATTGTTTGATAGAGTTAACGATTTTAAATTTTTAATAGTTATGCAAATGAAATTTTTTGTTTGAAGTTGAACTGCAAATGAAAAATATAATCTCCATGTAATTTATTAAAAATAATATTATTTAATGTTTTAATAGTATAAGGACTAAATTAATTTATTTATTAATAGAGGGACCTCTTAGATAAATACGGTGAGCTCTAAATAAAACATATTAGAAAGGATGAAAAAAAGGGTATGAATGCCTGATAGAGATCAAGGGAAATATCGATAGTAAAGTCATTAAGATATTCAAATGTTTTCATTTAAGGCATTGAGTAGTTAAAATCACTGTTATATGGCCTTCTCCATTCACACGGTTTCCACTGATTGAAAGATTTTCTTCCCTTTTTCTTCTACGGGTCACTTTTTTTTTAGCTTCGTGAATCAATGAACCAAAATCCCAAAAAAAATTCTTTTACTCGTAAATGGGAATTGATCCACCATACCAATCGCCGCTTGGAGCTTGCTAGCTAAACTTTAAAAAATAACTTAACAGTCTAGTGACTTAAATAAAAGCTTTTGAATAGTTCAATGATCAATTTTTAACTTTTAAAGTCAAGTAACTAAAACGTAAATTAACTAACAGTTAAGTGACTTTGGATGTAATTTAACCAATTAAAATACATGTACTAAATATTTATGTGGAAAGCTCCTCCGAAGAGAATAAAAACTACTGGCAAAGGAGGCTTGGGCTTTTTACTAAACGAGTAAACAAACGAATTAGTACAATATGGAGAAAATAAAATTAATTGTACAACTTGTACATTATCCAAAACCTTGAGTACAAAGCTCTAACCCTAAAAAGTAAACCGGTAAACAAAACCCTAAATCTCATAGGCCACTCACAAAATGGGTACAAAATACTCTCCATAATTACCACAAAACACTTACCAAAACTCATATACGATTACATCTTGTTGCCCTCTAAGAAAAACCCTTATTAATTGACATATCAAAACAGGGATATAATGACCCTATTTAAATAGGCTTAGATTAAAGTTCTAATCATACTAAAATATTCCTAGAATAATTAGAATTCGACTAGAAGAAAAGTCTTACTTGGAGTAAAAACCGCGACTGCTTAAGTGGAGAATACGTCACGTCATCGTGACGTCCCATGCATGTTCGTCACACGTCGCCCTTGCCTTAAGTTGGGATTTTGTCGCGTCGTTCGACATCAGTCCTGTTTTGGCTCTTTTTCAATTGCTCGTTTAAGGTGGCTATAATATGTCTGATAACTGCGAAGCACACCCCATGCAATTTATGCAAAATAAAGGATGTAATAGCAGAATTTGACCAATTCTAACACTATGAAGAAACATTAATGAAAAAAAAGAAGCAACAAAAAGGGCATAGAGTGAGATTTGAAGTGACAAAGGCTCCTTCCATGAATTTACGTACAAACATGGGAGACAATATGCAGAAGAACCATGCAGCCAACTTGACTGGAGACTGTCTTTTTTTCTTTTCTTTTTTTTTTGAAATTCCAACTCATTTTTTTTCTTCTGTAAATGATGTGAAAGACATGACCTGTTTTTTTTCATTAATCTTACGTATTGGTACGTACATGTCACTTCTGTCCCCCAATCTTAATTTATTAGGTGCTTTAATTATTCTTTTTTTTAATAATTTTGTTTAAATAATTTTAATTACCTAAAACAAATATGATTGTAGCAGCCAGCAGCCGGCAGACAGTTTATCAATTGCAGTTCCACACTACATCTTAAAAAATAATACATTTTTTAATAGTTATGCTTATCTTATGGTAAAATTTTAATGAAAGTACTTATATTAAGAATTGGATTACATTTTATTTATTATATTAAAAAATAAGTAAATTAATTTTAGTACATTAAATTAAAGAGCACATTGGTAATTCTATTAAGTATTGACGTGACTAATAGAGTAATTAGACAATGACACTCAGCATGTCACGTGTATCTCATACTGTCATAGAGAGACTAATTAAATTCAGAATGAATGGAAATTTTAATTGATTGTGAAATGGATGAAATTTTTTACTTGTAATATCTCATTACTTAATAGTGTAAATGAACGAAATTTTTAACAAAATGACCAATTTATTCTTTGATCTAATGTATAGGGATTAATTTAATTATTTTTAAATAAAAAAGACAAAATACAAGGCTCTCCATGTCACTTTTACCTTTACGTAACAAGCTAACGAGGCATATTTGAAAAATACAATTATATATGGTAAAAATATCATTGATGTCATTATATTAAAAATCAGATTGCATTTGCTTCTTTTATTAAAAAAATGAGTAAATTAGTCCCTGTAAGTTAGATAAAAAAGCAAATTAATCTTTTTATTAAAATTTCCATCCATTTTGTTGTTAAAAACCGATCTTTATATATCAGTATGAGGTACAAATAGCATGCCACGTGTTATTGTTTGGTTATTCTATCAGTTAGCCTAATTTTTAACTATATAATAAAAATTTTAACAAAAATAACCAATTTCTCATTGATCTAACCCATATGGACTATTTTATTAATTTTTTTTAAATAAAAAAATAAAATACAATTTGATTCGTAATATAACAACATTTATAGCACTTTTACCATATATTCCAATAAATCTGAAACAAGAATAACCTGCAAGATTCTTTTTAACTCTTCCATTTATTTAATATTTTTCAAATAGGACTAGTGTGAGAGCAATGAGAGAGGGAGAGGAGCATGGGCAAGAAGAGCTTGAAACAACAACACAACCAAAGCAATAATAATGGTGGGGTTGAAACTTTGAAAGATTTTTTTTTTCTGAGATGGATTTTGTTTCAGCTTTATATACATATAGGTTCAACTTGAATTATGCAATCGACAAAAAAGAAAATTTTAAAAAATTGAACATAAATATTTACCTGAAAAATCCTTTTTAAGAGAATAAAAAATTACGGATAAATAAAACTTCACTAAAATAACAAAAAAATCAAAAGAAGAGTATAAGATGTAGAAACAAATAAACCTTGAATCCGAAATATAAAGATTCTCCAAAATTTTCACAATTTCTCTTAATTTTGTTGTTGTTATTCTTAACTATCTAGAATTCGTGTACAAATATAACTAAGAGAAGAAACTCAGTTAAGTGAGGAACATGTCGCCACGTCGTGACATTACTATCGGCTTATCGGGACGTGGTGTTATTTCTCGCCTGTACATCATAGTCTCGTCGTTGGCACGACGACTCTTCCTCATCACGACGTCAACTCTATTTTATCTGAAATGCGAGTCACATTCCATATATATATATATATGTAATTGTTATGGTTGATGAAGAAATTGCTGAACATGCATAGACATATTTGAAGAAGATGAGCCTGTGGATGTCAATGTGACAATTTCGTGGCTGCAATTACAACGGGCAAAAAAGATTATTGCATTAAAAGAAAATGGGGATACATAGAGGACCAGTTTAATCAGTGGCAGCCTTTGCTTCCTTACTGGTCCATGTATGGAAAAGAAAAAAAAAAAAAAGGTGAATGTACTTGAAAGGTACTTTTGTTATAGAGTTGTGATCAAATTAGTCCTTTATTATTAAATGAATCAATTTAGTCATTATATTGTTAAAAAGAATCAAATAATGTGAAATTTAAATAGAGTTTTTTTCCTTTCAAGAATACGATAAATAAATTTGAATAGAGTTAACATATGTTGTTTTAAAAAATATCTTTACTATTTAATAAAGTTAACATTTTTAAAGTTCTTATGGTTCTATAATTGAAATATTTTATTTGGAATTGAATTGCAATTAAAAAAAATTTCGAGACAGTTTTTTACACAATAAGTGTTAATTTTGTTACGATTCGGACTTATTTGATTCTTTTTAGTAGTATAGAGACTAAATTGATTCATTTAATAATAGAAGGACTAATTTGATCCATTCACTATAATACAGGGAACTTTCAAGTATTTTAACCAAAAGAAAAGGCAATTCAAGTAAATAAAGGTAAATGTAATATTTAGTCCTTTAATTTGGTAATATTTTCCAATTTAATCCTTGAATTTTTTTCTTGATACGCATTTATTCAAGAACTTAAAAAATTCCATTAATATATAATAATGTGTCACTGTGTCATATTTAACCTAAAAAATTTAAATAAAATTATATAAAATATAAAAAATACAAGAATTTTGTTAAAATTATAAAAAAATATTTTAAAAAAAATCAATTAATGGCATGGAGCAATATCATACTGGTATGTCATCTTAAGTTTATAGAATCTAAATTGAAATATCATATCAGGAAAATCAATCAGTTCTTGACAAATGAAAAATTGTTCCTTTAGTTAATTTAGAAATTATAAAATTTTAAGTTAATTCAATGGTAAAATTGTATTGAACTCCTCTTAAAATTTAAAATTCAACTACGGGCTCTCCAAAAATGAAAAGTTTATAATTTAATCCCTTTAAAAATTATAAAATTTTATGTTAATAGAATGATGAAATTACATTTTTATCTCTAAAAAAATTATAATTTAAATCCAGCTCCTCTAAAATGATTTTTGGCATTGCCCTTGGTTCCTGGATTAATGTGGACCCAAAAATTAAGGGACTAAGATGGAAAAAATTGCTAAATTCAGGACTAAATATTAATTTATCAAAGAAATGTATATGGCTCTAATGGTTTGATCATATGGTCCCGGTCGAGTTAAATTATACCACCAATGACCAAATTATAATGTACTCTGTTGTGAGAATTTGTTTTTTGTGCAGGTGAGAGGTTGTCTATGTAGTTTACAAGATGGGTTAGTTTTGGGTTAATTGTACAATATGTCCCCAATGGTTCAGATTCTAAAGTGATCCCAGAGTTCAAAATGTTTTAGTTTCGGTCCCTCTAATGTGCTTAAATTTTAGATTTAATCTCTATACTTTGAATTTTAACATAATTTAGTTCAAATAGTTAATGCAGTTAACTTTTTTATTAAAGCATTACACGGTCATATATATATATAATTTGAATACCACATTTACTTGTTATAATTTCATAAGTTCGTATTTCAATCAAAACGATGACGTTAATTTTTCTTAAGAACACCATTCCACTATAAAAAAAAGTATTTTATCATGATGATGTGATACAATCTCGGAATGTCACTTCAATGTTTCAATAATTAGATCGGTTGTCGAATAGGTCTAACCATTAATTTCTGATTCAACTAGTTCAATTGGTTTGATTGCCAGACTAACGATAATTAAATAAATAATTAAAAATTCATATTTTTTTAAATTTAAAAAAAAAAATTAAACCGGTTCAACTTTCGATTTTTACCAATTTTAAACAATTTTCGAGTCAATCAGTTCAACCCATTTGTTTAGACCATTATATCGATCAATTCTTGATCCGTCCAATCTGGTGCTATTCTAGTAACACCGGTCACATCATCAAATCTTGACAGAATCTAAGTTTAGGGACCAAAATAGATGTAGTTGTCAAGTTTAAGGACCAATTTGAAAAAAAATTCAGATACAAAAATGAACTTAATCACTAAATTCAAGGACCAAAAATTATATTATCCATAATAATAACCCCAAAAAATTATTAGAGTTGTTAGACAAAAGAAAACCATGTTCCTGTTTATCCACGTTCAAATGTTTTCCTTACATGACCAGCACTACATTTGGCTAAAGTAAAAGGTTGTTAATATATATATTTTTGACATATTTGATATTTTAATTTATATATACAAAATATCATTTTTAGGTTTTAATATACAGAAAATATTTATTAAATTTAGTGATAAAAAGAGTTTAATATTCTTTTTTAACACTCGAATTAATTTGAATCATGTAAATAAAGAAAACATTGCAAATATAATTTTGTCCTTTGTTTATGAGTTCAGTCGAGTTAGATTTCGAATTTAGTAACGGACCAATATAATTAAAATCTCGTAATAAAAAAATTAATATGCTTTTTGAAGCTTCGGCATAAACTTTTTTTTTATTCTACTTTAATATTTGAACTTGATAATTATTCTCATATTAAAATTTAAACTTTTGTATATCTAAGTTAGCCTTCGAACTAAGCATTTTCAAGCTCGCATATGAGAATAATAGTTATTATGTTTAAATCCAAAATAGTGATTTAACCCTAATAAAAATTTTAAAAAGGATTAATATAACTTTTAATCCTTGAAATTTATAATTAGATCCATTTTAATACTTAATTTTTTTTGTCTATTATTTTAATTTGACAATTATATCTATTTTAAAGGAATTTTTTTGAGACCAACCCTGCTGCAGCTGTACTAAATACTAACCTCTATTTTAATCTCTAAACATTGCAATATCAAAATGCCACTTCAACCCAAATCTAATAGCCAAAATGGGTCTAATTATAAAGGTCAAGAATTAAAATAGACAAAAAGAAAAATATGAGTACCAAAATGAACCTAATTACAAATTTTTTAGGGAGTAAAAGTTATATTAACCCAAATTTAAAAAAAAAAAACGGAGGAGACAACAACATTGCTTTCCTTAACATTTCAACATCTCTCACAGTAATGCAAACCGTGAGGAAACAAAGGTTTGTACAAATTATTTAAAACCCAGAAAAAAATTTCATAGTTTCATGGGCTCAAAGTTAGATTCCCTAATCACTAAACAAACATTAAAAAAAACCCAAATTAATGGGTTCAGAATATCATTAAAAAAAACAGAAAAATCGATGTTAAAAAAAAAAGCTTAGCGCCGTACAATGACGATGCCGCCGTGCTATACTTTTCAACTTCATCGGAGCGTGGAGGTAAGTGATCGAAAAACGACTTCTTCACAAGGGATAGTGAGTCCCATATCGTGATCGAACCCGAACTCTTCTTCGGCTCGTCGGAGTAAGCATTGGAACTCGGGGTGAGTCAAGAACGAGATGGGTACAATGTACCTGCTCCTGTTTTCGCCGACGTAAACGGCGAAGTGACCTTTGGGTACGTCTAAGGGAGGGGTGAGACCAACGTCGTCGTAGCCACCGCCGTGTTGTTTCTTGCCTAAACTCGAACATCGTTTGAGGATTTGTTTGAGGACGGCGGTTTGTGGTAGCTTGGATGATTTTCTGATCGCCATTGTTGTTTTTGTTTGGTGAAAGAAGGAGAAAATAAAAATAAAAATGAAGGCTTAGTGGTTGTGGAGTGCGGTAGGGTGAGAGAGGATGGAGAAAGGGGTATTTATTTATGATGAGAGTTGGAAGGTGATGGTAACCGTCGGGTCGGGTCGGGTCGGCTTTTCAGATTTCGAGTAAGTTTTTTTTTATAAGTTATTCCTTTAATCAATTAATTATTGGTAAATTTATTTTTTAGCCATTCAATTATTTAAATTTTTATCGCCAACGATTAAATCATCAATGATAGCTTTTAAAATTAACCCTTAATAATTTTATATTATATCAATTTAGCCTTGATTCTAACAAATTTAACCCTCAACACATTATGTAATTTAGTTATTTTTTCTTCAATTTTGCTTTTCTCTATACCCTTCCAACTAAAAAAAACAAATCTATCAATTAAATTTGAACTAAAATATACGAAAAATTCAAAATAATAATTTTCATATTTTCTTATTCTTTTATAATTAACCCTTGATGTTACAAATAAAAGTAAAATTACAAAAAAAGGGACCACTTTGAGATAATATATAAATGTTGAGAGTTAAAGTGTTATTTTGTCAATTTTAAAAGTTGTCAAGTTATCTTTTCATGGTGACCCCCCAAATTGATTACTTGGGTGACCATTTTGTAACTTTTCATAATTGGATGACCAAAAAAGAAATTCACTAATAGTTGAGTGACTACCAATGTAGTTTACCCATGCATAATTTGGTATTTGAATTTGATATTTTTTTTAATGTGGTACTTGTATTTGACAGAAATTACACATTTTGGTATTTGAAAATAACAATGTTAACTTTTTAATGTTTAATTCAATTTTGAAGTTGATTTAATAAAAATACATAATTAAAAATAATATCAGCAATTAACTTTCATCAAATCAACCCTAAAACCTAAACTAAACCTCATCCATCGGGCTATTATGTGACAAACTAAATGTAAAATTAAACAAGTCCACCGTTAATACTAAATTTATTCTATTAACAAAATCAGATACCAAAAAGTCGGTGTATCAAATTGAACATTGAAATCAAACTCAAATACTTAATTGAGACAAAAAAATTAAGTATCAAATTCAAAAAATTCAAATACCAAAATGAAAATTAAAATCGAACTTAAAAGCCAAATCAAGGGCATAGCTAGGGGGCTGACAGGGCCCTGACCCCGTTAAAATGAAAAATTTTCATTTAAGTATTTTAAAATTTTAAATTAATAAAGATAAAATTGTACTTTGACCCTCTAAAAATAACAAAAATTTAATTTAATCATTTAAAAATTATAAAAAATAGAGTATTAAAATAATAAAATTACATTTTTATTATCATAAATATTACAATCTAATTCCGATCTTCTCTAAAGAAATTAACTAAATTAAATATCAAAATCAAATTCAGATATTAAATAATACATTAACCTAAAAAGTGAAATAGTCACTCCCTCAGTTTATACAACAAAACATGTTTACATTTTATAGGAAAAAAAAAATGACGCTAAGGTCAATAAAGATACTGAACAGTCGTCATACAGTATAACGTTGCATGTGTCTTTGTTTAGTATCCTAATTCCTAGGTCTCCCTGTTAATAGTTACAAAAACAGAACTAGATTCTCTTACACGACATTCAACTACTCTTAGGTGAAATTATATTATTATTAATTACCACTAATTAAGTTGGTTTTTAACTTGTTTTTTACTCTACTTTTAAAAATAAAACGAAAATTTTAATTAACTTATTATAACCTGTTTTAATCTTTAATTTATTTCTTTCTCTTTCTTCTACCTTAAATCACGGACCGATGATGACTTTTTACTGTAAAGTACGACAGTTTTTTTTTTGTTGGCTCTGGACTTTTCTGATTATTTTGTCTTGTGATTTTTTTTTGGGGTTAAAGTATTATAGTCTATTTTATGGTTAATTTAGTCATATATATATGTCCAAAAAAAAAGAAATAAAGTAATTTTTTTTTTAAAATTTAAAGAAATATATTATTTTTAAGAGGGTGTGAAAACACGCTTAGTCTATTGTCATGTCAGGAAAAGTATACCTAACGCGTTTTTTTATAACTATTAGAAAACGCATCTAGTTGGTTATTTTTTCTTAACATATTAATAAGAAAGTTCGTCGAATTATATGTGTTTTCTTTGTAATTAAAAACGTGTTCAATTGGGCTCGCTTTTCCTGACATGTCAATAAGAAAGCTCGTCTAATTGGGTGCAGTTTCACTCACTCTCTCCAAAAATTAACCTATTTCTCTAATTTAAAAAAATCGTCCTATTTGGCCAATTAATTTTTTTCCGGCATATTAAGCTAATTTAGCCCATTTTATTAGGAGTTAAATTGTATTTTGCTCATTTTATTCAAAATATGAATAAATTAGTTCTTATATATTAGATAAAAAATAAATTTATTATTCTGTTAAAAATCGATCTATGTACGTCAAAATAAAGTACATATGACACGTCAATTTTTAACAATAAAAATAGATAAAATTTTAATAAAAATTATCGATTTGATTTACTTATCTTTTAAGTAAAGGGAACAAAATAAAATTTAATTTTTATTACAAGAATTTCTACTATATTTTTACAAATTTTCTTATTTGAGAGGAAAAAAGAACACACACACAAAACACTTCATGAAAGCATGTCTTCAAGGCTTTTTTTGGGGTTTGCAGAAACCCATGTGTGTGTGTGTTTTCTTTTACTGTTGGATTTGCAGGTTTTGACCACAGTTGCATTGTTCTTGTTCTTTTTCATGGTCAGTTTCAGTTAGTCATATTTCATTTGAAAAATGCAAAAAGAAAAACCCTTTCTCTCTCTGAAATTATCTGCAATTTCTGGGGTTTTGCCATTGTTTATTGCAGAGCCTATGACACACATTTATATATTCGGGGAGGGATCATTTGGTGGAAAACTAAATAGATTTTATATTATTTTTATATTAATTAATTATTAAATTTATTATAATATTTATATTTGTCATGCATGTAAATTTTTTAATCGATATGATATCTTCATCATATGGATCTAAAATTTATTTATAATAATATATATTTAATGGTTGAAGATGTTTTCATATAAAATGAATAGTTAAAAATATTTAATTTATGTCAAATTTGACGTATTTGATCTACATGAATGAGTATAAAATATGACAGTTAGATTTTTAAAATATTAATCGTATAAAAAATTATAAAATTATGTAAAAAGACTTTAATTTTACACCGATTTAAGTGAGTTCCTCCTCATGTATATATATATCTTTTGTAGTTTTGTCTTATATTGTTTCTAATACCTAATAGTTATATACATTAGACAAAATTTACTTAAAATATATCTATATTGTTGATCGGTAAAAGTACCATGGAAATCTCTGTACTAAGGGTTAGATTACATTTTGCCCATTTTACTTAAAAAATGAGTAAGTTTGTCCTTGTATGTTAGATTAAAGAGCAATCTGACCCTTTTTGTGAAAACATTCACCAATTTCTACTGTTAAAAACTAGCATAGCTGATAGAATAATCAAATAGTTACATATGTGTCCCACATGTACCTCATTTTGACGTATAGGGCTGGTTTTTAACAGTAAAAATAAATGAATTTTTTAATAAAAGGATCAATTTGCTCTTTGATCTAATGTATATAAACTAATTTACTCACTTTTCGAGGAAAATGGATAAAATGCAATCCGACTCTTAGTACATAGGCTTCATGGTACTTTTGCCCTCTTCAAGCACATCTAATATTGCAGTTTATTTCAGCTGCAACACCAAACTATGTAAACTAATCAGCGGCAAATTTTTTAAAAATATTAGGAGTTCAATGAGAATTTTTTAAAAAAATTTGGGGTCAAATTTCTTTTTAAAATTTTGTGAAATTAATAATAATTTCCCAAAATTTTTCTTAATTTCACAAAATATTTAGTACAGCTTAATTAAACTTTTTAAAAAATAAAATATAGTAAAAATTTCAAAAAATTGAGAGGATTTAAATAAAAATTTCCAAAAATTTGGGGAGGTAAGACCCCATTGGCCACCATTACCATTCGCTCTGGAAACTAATAAAACTAATTATTAAAATTAATTATTGCCAAAAACATAAGGGAACAAGATCTTGTGTTAGCATCCCAATGATTAGGGTTCTAAGTGCTGTTTATGTAATTCCATTCCCAATTTATAATTGGACTCGATATAAAAAAATGATAACCACATTTTATAAATTTTTAAAAATAAATGCAATGGTGTATTATGAAAATGTTTTCTAAATCGAAATGATGGTTAAATCGATCAAGTCATTAGTTTATCAGTTTAATTAAAAATTAAAAAAATCAGTTTAACTAGTTAAATCGTTAATTTAACTAGTTTATTGTATCGATTCTTAATCTAACCAGTTCAAAATCACTTTTTAAACCGAAACATTAATCAATTCTTGATCCAATCAGTCAATTTGATTCTATTTAAATAATACTCTATTATGGTGAATATAGAATGAATAGGAAATGAAGTTTCAGTTTTTTTTTTTTTTCATTATTATCCATTAGAGTAGTGTTGGGTGCCGAGAAAGTAAGTTCCAAAGCAGAGATGTGTTTTCAATTGCATATGGTCCAGCGGAGATCTCCACCATCAGAATAAGGAAAAGCTTGGGTCAATTTATGATTTTGATCCTTTTAGTATACTTAAATTGATGATATAGTTTATATACTTTAATTTGACATAATTTGACCCTTTTACCTTTATAGTATCATTAGTTAGTCTAAATAGTTAATACTTTTAATTATTTTGCTTAAAACATAGTTGTGAATTTTAACCTCAATAGTTAATGGCATCATGTTAGCATGATAAGTTGAAAGGAGTGTTACGTCAACATTTTAACCGCAGTAATTTAATGGTGTTCACTATTTGAATTAACTAATGATATTATAAAAATAAATGTACAAAATTATGTCAAATTAAAGGCAAAAACTAAATTTCAAAATTGAGCATTGTAAAGGGACCGACAACATATTTAACCAAAAATAATTGTTACACTTCAAATGTACACCACTTGAATATTCCTTGGCCTGATCTGGTTCCATTTCAAGGTAAAAAAAGAAGAAGCTTTTTCTCCATGTTCTTAATGCTCATTAAGCTATCCGAAATTTTGGAAAGTTTTCGTGATGTCCTTTAAAATATTTGAAAATTTTAATTAGGTCCCTTCAAAAATTTTAAAAATTCTAATAGAGCCTTTCAAAAATTTTAAAAATTTTAATTAAACCCTCCAAAAAATTTGAAAAATCTTATTAATCTTCTCGAAATCTTTTAAAATTTTAATTAAACCCCCTAAGTTTTTGAAAATATTAAGTAAACACTTCCAAGATTTAATGTCACGTTCCGTTGCCGCCAGTGGTAGAGCCACGGGGTTGGCAGGGGCCCGGCCCCCCTAGAATAATTTTTTTTTTAATTTAAGTCCTTTATAATTTATAAAATTTTAAATTAGTAATGGTGAAATTGTAATTTAACCCCCTAAAAAGATAAAAATTTGATTTAATCCTTTAAAATTTATAAAGATATAAACTGTTAAAATGATAAAATTACATTTTTATTATCGTAAAAATATACAATTTAATTCCTAAAAAATTTCTGACTCCGCCACAAAAAGAAGAAGAAGCTATTATCTCCATGTTCTAAGGCTCATAAAGTGCTCCAAAAAGGCGTAAGATTTAATCTCTAATACGGCAATGTCCTTCACATTTTCATCTTCATCTGTCTTCTCTTTTTGTTTTTTCTCAGACCACAAGACACAAAAATATTAGTACATTATTTGGTTTTAAAAGGTGAGGCCAACTGTAATGCAATAATAATAATAATAATATTATAGGTCAATTCCTCAATTTATTCCAAATCTTCTTTAAATCAGCTGAAATGAAAGACCAAAACTCAAATTCATAGTACAGATATAAAGCATTTCTTTTTTGAGATTATAACGCATGATTTACGGCGAAAACAAAGAACGAAAAAAGAAAAGAAGTGATCAATTTAGTCCCCATAAAGTCACCATCTACATGAAGGACACATTTGCATGTTCTGTGAATGATATTGGGTGGGGAAAATATTGGATGAAAAAGAAATAATAACAAAGGCCCACCATTGATCACCTAAATAATTTGCTCTGTTGAGCCATGAGAGGTTGGGAGGCATTGTGTTTTCTGGGTACACTGGTGGATTTTCGTATTAAGTTTCGGGGATTTAATTAAAAATTTTAAATAAATTTAAGTAGTTTATTTTTTTTAATTTTGGAAGTTTAATGAGAATTTTTAAGAAACTTTGAAGGGTTTGATTGAACTTTTCACAAATGCTAGGGATTTAATGAGAATTTCTGAAAAATAGAGAGATTAAAAATGACATATTTAAAAAAGTAAAGGACTAAAAAAGATCAAATTATTATAAAGAGATTAAATTTGCAAAAAATCCATAACATAAAGGCTGATAAATTTAGTTCCTAATACTTATATTTTTTTCACTTTTACCCCAATTTCTTTCTTTTTTATTTTTGGATCACTTTAGATCCAAACTTTCAAAAACTAATCAAATTGCATTCATTTGGGTCAATAAAAAAATTTCATAATAGAAGTTCAGAAAATTATCTATATTAATAATGAATTATACGAGGATTACTATGCGAGTTGCCACCTTGGTATGGTAGAAAAATAAATAATCCAATCAACTTTTCTTTTCAACAAAAAGCATTTTGACTGAAATTTGAAAGTCTAGGATTAAAATGATAAGAAAAAGTTAAGACTAAAACGACAAAAATAATAAACATTAGGGGTCAAATTTGTTAGTATGCCTAATTTGACCGCTACGTGAAGGCTATGTTACTCTAACACCCCTACGCTCTCCTGAAAAGACAACATAGTAAAGTCCCGTGAGAGCATTTCCCAACTGCTTTTAAACCGAAAAATAAAAAAAAACCATAGTTTTATTATTATTTTTTCAACCATAACCCAAAAAACTGTAAACTGCCATCTTTTGGAATCTTTTAACAGTACCTCAAAATTGTAAAACATCATCAGTTCCCTAAGTCATGTTTTGTCCTTTTTACCACCTGCTTTCTTTTTACTACTTGAACAGTTGAACTAATTTATATACGTGCTTGATATTTAAGTATGATACGTATTTAGATATATGTACAAGATGTAATCTTGCTAAAGAAGTGTTATGGCCTGTTACTCAATTAGGATAATCCGATTCTCTTTACTATTGAGAGTTCACATGATACAAGCAAATCTATATTTAGGGGCATGTGTTAGACCCTAAAATAAGATACGTGTAACATGAATAAGGCCTACTTAATATGTCATATTTAGGGACTGTGTCATATAAATAAAAAAATTAGCCTTTATGAGAGACAGACTCACAAAAAACACTCAACAATAAACTTTCAAATACATGATAATCATAAATTTTTTTTAAAGATACTCGTATTACACCCAGAGTTTAAGTAATATTGTGTTATTTACATTTATATACAGGAATGACAAAAGTTGAATCGCTCAATAAATTTTAAACTTATTTATTTCAAGACAACTTTCATTTTCTGTGAAAAATGGATACATGATGGGGTGAGATGTATTTTTTTAAGACAATAGATATAAAGTTATTAATGTTTGCATCGCTCCACCCACCTGCTGTATGAAATTATCATTTTACATTTATATATATAATTATTAAAATGGTAAAAATCTAATAATAGATTATTGGGTGAATCTGACCATATATCTACTACATTGCTAACCTTATCCATATAGAATCAAGCATTTGAGTTCATAGGATTTGTTAGTTAAGATTCATGATTGTGTTCTAGGAAGTTAAGCTAAATACTTGAAATGAAAGTATATGAGGAAAGGTCTCTCTGCAAGTTGCTAGATTTTTGGACCCACTATAACAAAGAATATTAACAATATTTTTGAAATTAGAGGATATATATATATATGGAAGTTGTTAAGAGATCTCTTTATTATAGGGATTATATTAAATTAGTCTTTTTATTGTTAAATGGATTAGTTCAATTCGCATATTAATAAAAATAATTAAATTAAATTAAATTGTAATAAAGTTAATATTTACGGTTTAATAAAGTTGAGATTTTTAAAGGTTTTATAATTTTGTAAAAGACTTTTTCTTTGTTTAGAATTGAACTAAAAACAAATAATTTTTAAGATATTTTTAATACATTAGACTTATTTAATTTTTAATAGTATAGGGATTATTTTGATATAATCCTTATAATACAAGGATCTTCCAAATACTTTACCACATATATAGGGGGCTGTACCTGGTTTATTCGCAAAGCCAACATGATAATGGCAATGGAATTTATATTGAAATGAGATTTGACAGTAAAGGCAAGGACCCCTTTTAAAGGCCAAATTGATGACCCCATTTTCATGTACAACCTACAACAAGAGAGCATCATCATAAGGACTGGTTTTAGTAAGAGACTACAAGGGGAAGAACCTTTTTGCTTTATTGAAGATTTGAAATCTAATATAATGATTTCGGTCTGAGATTATTTGATGGTTATGTTTACTAATAATTATATATTTTTTTAGTACATGAAGAAGGAAAAAATCATAACTAGATTAGGCCGGTCAAGTCATTTCAGAGAAATCATCATGCAAGTTTTGAAGAATTTCATATGGGGGTTGCATATAGCTATATATGTTCAGAGGTCTTGAAAATGCTAATACTGGTAATTCATCGATTACTCGGTTACCTTCTCTAAATGCATGTATCACTTTAATCATTCAAGGCAATTGATTAATAATAAATATGTAATTTTAAAAAACATATCATCAATAAAGTAATGAATAATTTTAAAAGATCATTAAATATAAATATAAGTGCATATAGGTTCGTATAGACTTGTTCATGGTCCAAACTACTCGCCTAGGTCTGAAGGTTCCAAAATTTAATCAGAAATATCAGACCCGAAAAATGAGCTTGAGCCAAAAAGTTAGGCTCATTTAAAATATGGGCTGAGCCCAAACTTGACTTGGCGTGACCCTTCTTTAAGTTTGTAGTGTTTTACATTATGTTATTTTTTATATGTTATGTAATTTATAACACATACAAATTAATCTATAGCAACATATAATAATATAATGTAAACATTAAAAAATATTAACATAATTATATATAATATTTTTCTTTTGGTAGAAAAGGATATCATTAGCGATTACATTAGATAAAACCATAATCAAAAGTAAATAGACATGTTGTGATCTCTCCCCAACAAGTTCATAACCGGAGCCAATGGGGTTCTAAATAAATGTATCAAAAAACTGCCTGTATCAGTATATTTAGTCATGTGATTAGTAATACCAACTCAACCCATGAGCACCTCTAGGCTCATTAACTATCAAAATATGTAGCAATTCCCATTATTATTTTTAGTAATAAAAAGGAAATTTTTTTTATTAATTTTGAAGAGATCTTATTTTTTATAAAAAATTTATTTATCTTTATAATTTCAAGTTTAAAATTGTATGAATTATTTTTTATTTTATGTTAATAAATATGCATTTTCCCCTTGCATTGATTTTTTTTTGTCAATTAAAATTATATTTAAGGATTAAAAATCATACTGTTGTCTGCTTGTTGAGAAACAGTGTCCTACAATTGGAAAGGACTAAAAAAATGAGAGTCAAATATGGATATGTAGTTGCAGAAATAATAGACCGGCATGATCGAGAGCTCGAGGTTACAGACATTAGCTCTGGATTTGTTGAATGTCATTTCTTTAGAGTGGTTGCTTAAAACGAAGTTTTCGTAGATAACCGGCGTATGTGGTTCTTTGAGCTTGGCTTGAACATGCAATTTTGGACCATAGGAGATTGTCAAAAGAAATAAAATTTCAAATGAATTATGTGTTTGGAACTGTAATTTTCCATGCTGGTTAATCTAAGTTACATTGATCACCATCTGTAATTTTCCACTTAGGGAGACTTATTATTTGCTCCTCCAGGCAAAAAAGGATGGGAAAAAAGTGTCTACATAGTGTTAGTGATGTTTGCTTTACAAAAATGTATCGGCTGATTTGTGTTAAATCTCTAACAAGTCAGTTCAATCGAGAGGTAACAGCGAGAAGGATGCCTTCATTGCAAGGAATTGTGAGACCGCCAGTAGGATGACTATATCCAAACTCTTCTTCTGACTTGCCTAGCAAATCTTGAAATAAAGTCTGGTTCAAGAACGACACCGGTATCACGAACCTCTTCTGGTTTTCTCCGACATAAACCGCAAAGTAGCCCTTGGGAACTTTCTTAGAGCTAACGATACGAGGCAAGCGGATAGCCATTGTTGTTTTCCGGTAGATGTATGCTTTGAAAAAGGAAGAAGAGGGAAGATTTCAGATAACTTGGGGAAGCAAGCTTGAGAATGTTGAAGGTAGGTGTTGGCAATGAACTTAATCTTCCTTGTATATATAGATGTAAGGGGCAGAGAGGAAATCATGTTCATCTACTATTAAGTGGGGGATATGGAATGAGTGGTGAAGGTGCAATTGGTCTGATCCGTAATGAGAAAGACATGGGTTCATGGGGAATCACACGGTGTTGTCTTCCGAAGTATGATAAAGAATTCCATGGCTAAGACTTGAAAGAATAACCGACTAAGGACAGACTACTTTGCCGTTTATTTCAGGCTAAATTTGAGACATAATCTATCAGACAATGACAGGAAACATATAACATGGGTGACCTTGACCTCTCCTATTACACTCATGTCTTCTTTTGGTGAGTAACTTGTAAGACAAGCCCTTCTGAAGAGCGCCTTAAGCGTGTGGACATGCTACAACTAGTCCTCATCGGAACCCCAATTGGTTGCATTTTATCCTGGTTGTTGTCTATGCCATGCTACAATCAAGTTGCTCCATTACAATATTAAGCCTTGACAGCTAACCAAAATTTTCTGGTATGTGGTGCTATATATATATATATGAATAACCATGCAGATGAATCTGTTTTTAATCCACATTTCTGATATTGTTGAGTTCTCTGCATATATAAGTTCAAGTCACTTTGTCTATATAGTTAAAAATTGATTTCTGGCTTTTGAAGAACAGTGAGACATAGGTATTAATTCTTTGTCAAATCTGCATTAAGAAAATTACTTTGAAATTTATGAAAGAAAATTGATCACTTAATAACCTTACTAATATGCAAAAAAGAATTCTTGTAGTCTATGTTACCAGGACTTGAGCTTGAGTATTGAATACGGGTGTTCTCGAATTTTTCTAAGTTTTTTTTCTTATATTTGGAGGATCATATACTTTATATTGGTGTTTGAATTTGTGCCAGACACTTGTATTTTGAAGAAAATGAAGAGTCCAACTACAAATGATTTTATCTTGATGTTAAAGGCAAGCTTGAGACATGTAATGTGTTATACAATGACCAGAAGGAAGCAAATATGGACTACCTTGACATTCTATGTTGACTTGACTAAGAAAATAAATATAAAAAAGAGCAAGATTTTTTCTTTCTTTGCTGTTGAAACACAACTAAAAATTGGGGATAAGACACTTTTCTTCAAGGTCAAAATCTTTTATATATTTGGAGGATCATACTCTCATACTTACATCCAAATATGTGTTGGATATAGGTGTTAGACGTTAGAACAGATGCTTTAAGAAAAATGAAGAGTCCATATAACTTAGCATGTTGGTTGAAGTAAATTTTGAACAATGTAGATCATTTACAGTAAAAATAAAGATGAAACTAACAATAACAGGGGAAACTCTGAAAAGAAATAAAATTTGAAATGAACAATGTGTTTCGAACTGTCATCGTTTGTACTGATTGATAGAAGTTACAATACCAACTACCTCTAACTTTCCACTTAGGGAGACTTGTATTTGCTCCCCAAGGCAGAAAAGGATGGGAAAAAGGTGTTTACATAGTGTTAGTTTTGTTTGCTTTAAAAAAATGTATGGGTTGATTTGTGTCAGTTCAATCGAGAGGTGACAACGAGAAAGATATCTTCGTTGCAGGGAATTGTGATAACGCCGGTTGGATGACTATATCCGAACTCTTGCTCTGACATGCCAAGCAAATTTTGAAATAAAGGCTCGTTCAAGAATGACACTGGTATCACGAACCTCTTCTGGTTTTCTCCAACGTAAACTGCAAAGTAGCCCTTGGGAACTTTTTTAGAGCTAATGGTACGAGGCAGGCGGATAGCTATTGTTGTTTTTGATAGATGAATGCTTCTAAAAAGGAAGAAGAGGAAGGTCTCAGAGAACTGTAGTACTTTGAGAATGTGAAGATAGGAGTTGCCAATGAACATATTCTTCTTTGTATATATAGATGAAAGGGGTAGACAGAAAAATCATGTTCCGATGTTCAATGAGTGGTGAAGGGGAAATTTCTGGGGTCTGATCACTAATAAGAAAGACATGGCTTCATTAGGGGAGGATCACATGGTGCTGTCTTGTAACTCATTATCAAGAATTCCACGGGAAAGGCTTTGAAAAATTAGTTTGCCTATCGCTTATGGCAATAGAAACCGACCAAGGACTGGAATGAAAGATCTGGGCCAGAAAAATTCTTCTTTACAATAGGAGAGTTGTACCACTTCACCATTTATGCCGGTGCCTACTTTAGAGACATATAATCTATCAGAAAATGACAGGAAACATGTAACATGGGTGACCTTTACCAAGCATGTTGATTTTAATAAGGTATGGATCTTGTAAGACAAACCCTTGTGAAGAGCACCGTAAGTGTGTCCTACAGATTGCAACTAGTCCTCATCAGAACCCAACTAGTTGCATTTTATCCTTGTTGTTGGCTAGCCGTGCTCCAATCATATAGTTCTATGGAGGAGAAGACAATATTCAGCTTGACAGCTCACTAAATTTCTGGTATGTGCTGCTATATATGGATGACCTTGCAGATGAACCTGTTTTTAGTCCACTTATTTGATGGCATGTTTGTTAAGTGTTCTCTGCATATTTTGACTATTCATTATTATATATAAAGACTAATTCCTACTTGAGAAAAGAACGAAGCTTTAACTCTTTGGCTAAAAGATTGCAATAAGGGGATATAAGACTATTTATTATTATAGTCTATGTTACTCGGACTAGTGCTTGAATGTTGAATACATTTTCTAAGTTTTTTCATATATTTGGAGAATCATGCTATTTTGTACTCATGTTTGAATATGTGTTGGATGCATGTATTCTAATGAAAATGAAGAGTCCGAATAACTTAGAACAAGGTAGATCATTTACAGTTAATTTAAAGATAGGAAATTCTGGAAGTAAATAAAATTCCATTTTATTGATGCGTTTTGAATTGTCATTTTCCATACTGATTGATAGAAGTTACAGTAATCACCATCTCTAATTTTTCACTTAGGGAGATTTGTATCTGCTCCCCAAGGCAAAAAGGATGGAGGAAAAAATGTTTACATGGTGTTAGTGATTTTTGCTTTACAAAATTGTATAGGCTGATTTGTGTTGATTCTCTCACAATCAATTCAAACGAGAGGTAACATCGAGAAAAATGTCTTCGTTGCAGGGAATTGTGAGACCGCCTGTAGGATGACTATATCCAAACTCTTCTTGTGACATGCCAAGCAAATCTTGGAATAAAGGCTGGCTCAAGAATGACACTGGTATCACGAACCTCTTCTGGTTTTCTCCAACATAAACTGCAAAGTAGCCCTTGGGAACTTTCTTAGAACCAACGATACGAGGCAAGCGGATAGCCATGGTTGTTTTCCAATAGAGGTATGCTTCAAAAGGGTAGAAGAAGATCTCAGAGAACTGTAGTACTTTGAGGATGTGAAGATATGTGTTGCATATGAGCATAATCATACTTGTATATATAGATGTAAGAGGGCCAAAGGGAATGAGTGGTGAAGGGACATATTGCTGGGGTCTGATCAGTACTGAGAAGGACATGGGTTCATGGTGAATCACATGGTGTTGTCTTCCAAAGGATTATTAAGAATTCATTGGTAAATCACATGGTCTGATCAGTCATGTGTTAACTTCAATGAGTAACTTGTAAGACAAACCCTTGTGAAGAACATGTTGAGCATTGGTCTGCAATGCAACATGTAACCAGCAGCTCACCAAGCTGACTTGCATTAGAGCAGAACCGAGAGTAGCAGCAACTTGGTCCATTTTGATTTATTTTGTTCAAATGTAACTTGTACTTAAAGTCAATAGGATTAGAACTTGATTTGAAATTGATGTAGAAGCTGATATGCCAGCTTTCTTTTGTGTGTAATTCAAGTTTGTATTTGATATATTAGTGGGAGTAGTTATTTTAGTAGGTAACTTACTCATTTTACTTTGTAACCTATATATGTTTTGAATCAATTACAATGAAGTGAGTTCTTTTCTTCAAGATCTCTCCTTGTTCAAAAACATCTATTTTGCTTGGTTTTCATATTGTTTAAAATCAACCTCATTTTTAGTGTTTGTTGCTGCCAATGTTCCAACAGAACACCTGAAGTGTGTCTTACAGGCTGCAACTAGTCCTCATCAGAACCTAACTTGTTGCATTTTATCCTTGTTTTTCTCTATGCTGTGCTGCAATCAAATTGTACCATGGGGGAGAAAGACTATATTAAGCCTTTCAGATGAATATTTTTTTAATGCACATTACAGTGGAGTTCTCTGCATATATTGACCATTTATTAGTAACAGTAAGTGTTGGTGTTAACGAGCAAGGGAGCAGCTGGTCGAGCTTGGCTTAAGCAGCAAGTCACGATGCTTGGTGAACAAACAAGAAGGAATCGAGCAAAAGAAAAGAAGAAGGAAGAAAACAGAAGAAGAAGTAATGGAATCAGTTGAGAGTAATGATGAAAAATGAAGTGTATTTCATTCATCCATCACCATTAGCATGTTACCATTACATATATCAGAATAAAAAAAAACTTACAAGTCAAATTTCTACTTAAACATATACCTACTTCCACTAAGCTTATCAAATAACAAAAACTTAACTTGTACATTAACACAAAGCTGGTTAACAGCTCCATCAACATCAAATTACATCAATCAAAAGGCTTATAGCAAACCAGACTTCAAAATGAACAAAATATTAGTTCAAATCCAACAGCAACACAAAACCAAGGTTGCTGCATGCTTGTCACGAGGTTGCATGGCCAGCTTCCAGCTGCACTTGCTTCATACCAACTGCATGGAGATCAGCTTGTCACGAGGTTGCATGGCCAGCTTCCAGCTGCACTTGCTTCATACCAACTGCATGGAGATCAGCTTCAACACTCCTCCTTGAGCTCCATGCTGCAAACTCCCATAAGTCTTCTTAGCTTGTTGAACCTTGATGTACTTAGACCCTTGGTCAAAATGTCAGCTATTTGAGCCTCCGAATTGCAATGAACCAGCTTTATTTCACAAGCTTGCTCCATCTCCCTTATCACATGCAACTTTATGTCAAAGTGCTTAGTTCTACCATGGAAGACAGGATTCTTTGCAATTGCAACAGCAGACTTGTTGTCACAAAGTATCTCTGTTGCTTCCTTTTGGGAAAGGTTCAAATCTGCTAGGATTTTCCTTAGCCAAATGGCTTGATTTACTGCACTAGCAGCAGCTACATACTCGGCCTCAGCTGTTGATTGAGCCACTAAAGACTGTTTTTTGGAACTCCAACAAACCATTGCTGACCCCAATGTGAAAGCATATCCTGATGTGCTTTTCATATCGTCTTTAGAACCAGCCCAATCACTATCTGTGTAACCTGTCAACTTTAGTTTTTCAGCCTTGCTAAATAACAGACCATGATTTAGAGTACCTTTAATGTATCTTAGCACTCTTTCCGCAGCTTGAAAATGCAGCACATTGCAGCAGTGCATGAATCTAGAGAGTAATCTTACTGCAAACATGATGTCTGGCCTCGTTGCAGTCAAGTATAAGAGACAATCAATCAAGCTTCTATAAGTGGTTTCACAAACTTCCTCATGACCCTCATGGCTCGATAATTTCATCCCAACTACAACAGGTGTAGGAGTTGGCTTACAATTCATCATTGAAAACTTTGTCAACACTTTCAAGGCAAATGATTTCTGATTCAAGAAGATTCTTCCTTGTTTCTAGCTTACTTCCATTCCTAGGAAGTATGTCATCAGCCCCAGGTCAGTCATCTCGAACATTTTCCTCATCTTTGTCTTGAAATCTGTTAAAACAGATTCATCACCTCCTGTGACTAGTAAATTATCGACATATAATGACACCACAAGCTGAGTTTCAGAATCATTTTTCTTGATGTACAATGTTGGTTCACTGACACTTCTTTGGAAATTCAAACTGAGCAAGTAAGTGTCAATTCGAGCATACCAAGCTCTAGGAGCTTGCTTTAGGCCATACAAGGCCTTTCTTAGTTTACACACCATGTCTTCCTTGCCAGATACCTCAAACCCCTGTGGTTGCTCGACATAAATTTCCTCCTCAAGAAATCATTTAGAAAAGCTGATTTTACATCTAGTTGATAGACATTCCAATGCATTTAAGCTGCAAAAGCAACAATCAGCCTTATTGTGTCTAATCTAGCAACTGGTGCATATGTTTCAAAATAATCCAGGCCATATTTTTGACTGAAACCTTTCACCACAAGTCTAGCCTTCAGTTTATTCAAACTTCCATCAGCATTCTGTTTGACCTTGTAGACCCATTTTACTCCAATGACTTTTCTGTCAGCAGGTCTGTCAACTAGCATCCAAGTCTGATTT
Organism: Gossypium hirsutum; assembly: GCF_007990345.1. Lineage (NCBI taxonomy): Eukaryota > Viridiplantae > Streptophyta > Magnoliopsida > Malvales > Malvaceae > Gossypium > Gossypium hirsutum. The sequence goes on from NC_053426.1 coordinate 112,336,776, forward strand.
TTTTCGATCATGGCAATCTCATCTCCCATTGCCTGTCTCTACCCCTCATTAGCATTAGCCTCTTCAAAACTGCTTGGTTCAACTTGTGCCATTTGAGCTCCTTCATAAATCTCAGCAAGAGTTCTTGTTCCTCTAACAGGTTTATCATCCAGATCCATATCAGGACCATTTTCAGCATCTTCAGTCTGATCCACTATCAGGTCCTCAGAAGTAGCCTCAGGTTCACCCTTATCCCAGTTCCAGCAAGCATGTTAATCAAAGATTACATCTCTACTCACTTGGATTTTATTGGTTAAAGGATTCAAGATCCTGTATCCTTTCTTAACAACACTATAACCCATCAGAATCCCAGGTTGAGCCCTTTCTGATAGTTTATCTCTTTTCACAGCTGGTATGTGAGCATAGCATAGACAGCCAAACACCCTAAGGTGATCTACAGAAGGTTTGAATCCGAACCAGGCTTCAAATAGAGTCTTTTGTTCTAAGGCTTTGGTTGGAAGCCTGTTTTGTAAGTAAACTGCAATGTTAACTGCTTCAGCCCACAAGTTTTTAGGCAATTTCTCCTCAAACAAGAGACATCTGGCCATATCCAATAGACTTCTATTTTTTCTTTCACTGACCCCATTCTACTGAGGTGTATAGACATTAGTTAACTGATGTTTAACACCAGCTTTATTGCATAATGCTTGGAACTGAGCTGAGGTGTACTCTGTTCCATTATCAGTTCTGATTGTCTTCAACTTGAAGTCTGTTTCTGTTTCAGCTGCAGCCTTGAACTTCACAAATACTTGAGCTACCTCTGACTTGTGTTTCAAAAAGAAAATCCAACAGAATCTGGTATAATCATCAATAAAGAGAATGAAATACTTACTTCCATTCAAAGATTCTGTCCTCATAGGGCCACAGACATCTGAATGCACCAATTCCAGCTTAGCTGAAGCTCTCCAGGATGTGTTTGTAGGAAATGGAAGCCTGGCTTGCTTTCCAATTTGACAAACCTCACAGACATCTTCACCTTGTATTGACTTGGTAAAGTTTTCAACAAGTTCCTTGCTAGCCATTTGAGCCAATGATCTAAAATTGGCATGACCAAGTCTTTGATGCCAAAGCTTGGTGTCTTCTGTTGAAGCAACATGGGCTGAGTCACCTAACCAGTTGACTTCAAAACATTTGTCACTCATAGTGACTGTCATGAGGCTTATTCCATTTGGATCTGTGATTTTGCACTCCTGGCCCTTGAACATAACAGAATAACCCTTATCCAGTAGCTGAGCAATGCTGAGTAAGTTTCTATCAATCTTAGGTACCAGAAGCACATTTGTGATGACTTTGTCTCCAGTGGAGGTACATATGTGGACATCTCCCTTTCCTTCAGCCTTGATGAACTGACCATTGCCTATTTTCACTTTGGTTTTGCAGCTTCTGTCCAGGGTTCTAAAAATAGTTGCATCTGGTGACATGTGGTTAGTGCAGCCACTGTCAAGAAGCCAACCTTTGGTGACCTTGTTCTTTGTAGCTAAGCATGAAACTGCAAAGACATGTTCTTCACTGTCATTGCCTTATTCAGCTACTCTAGCCTCTTCATTCTTGAGTTGTGGTTGATTTTGACCAGGTTTCCCTTTCTCTTTGCAGACCTTCTCAACATGGCCTTTCTTCTTGCAATTTTGGCATGTAGCATCTGGTTTGAACCGGCATCTGGCCTCTGGATGACCGGGCCTTTTGCAATGCCTGCAAGGTTTATCCCATTTTCTCGAGGCATCAGTTTTGGATTTATCCCTCCAATTTTTCTTCCCTTTTTAGGCAGCATTACTTGAGCTAGGCTTAACTTTGGCCTGAAATGCACCCTCCTGGTGCTCCTCGATCCTGTTGGCTCTTCTTTGCTCCTGAGCATAAAGAGCATTGATAAGCTCAGTCAGGGAGATCCTTGTCAAGTCTCTCGAGTCCTCTAAGGAGGATATCTTTGCTTCATATCTCTCTGGTAGGGTAGAGAGAACCTTCTCAACAATCCTTACTTCATCAAATTGCTCACCAAGGAGCCTTATGCTGTTTACAACAGCCATTATCCTGTCAGAATATTGCTTAACAGTTTCCTCCTCTTTCATTTTCAGATTCTCGAAATCCCTTCTCAAGTTGAGAAGCTGCTGCTGCCTTGTTCTCTCAGTGCCTTGGAACTCCTCCTTAAGCTTGTCCCAAGCCTGTTTTGGGGTGTCACAAGTCATAATCCTAGTAAAGATCACATCAGAAACACAATTTTGAATACAGGACATAGCCTTGTGCCTCTTAGTCCTCTCATCTGCATGCTGACGAATCTGAGCCACAGTGGGGTTGGCCCTCAGTGGAGCTGGCTCAATGTCTGTGTTAACAACTTCCCACAAGTCAAATGCTTGGAGGTATGTCCTCATCTTGACCACCCAGATATGAAAACCTTCACCAGTGAAGACTGGTGGTGCTGCTGGAGAGAAGCTAGCAGAAGCCATTCAAGTTTTTGAATCAAGCAGATCACGTCTTCAAAGACAAGAGCTCTAGATACCAATTGTTGGTGTTAACGAGCAAGGGAGCAGCTGGTCGAGCTTGGCTTAAGCAGCAAGTCACGACGCTTGCTGAACAAACAAGAAGGAATCGAGCAAAAGAAAAGAAGAAGGAAGAAAATAGAAGAAGAAGTAATGGAATCAGTTGAGAGTATTGATGAAAAATGAAGTGTATTTGATTCATCCATCACCATTAGCATGTTGCCATTACATATATCAGAATAAAAAAAAAACATACAAGTCAAATTTCTACCTAAACATATACCTACTTCCACTAAGCTTATCAAATAGCAAAAACTTAACTTGTACATTAACACAAAGCTGGTTAACAGCTCCATCAACATCAAATTACATCAATCAAAAGGCTTATAGCAAACCAGACTTCAAAATGAACAAAATATTAGTTCAAATCCAACAGCAACACAAAACCAAGGTTGCTGCATGCTTGTCACGAGCTTGCATGGCCAGCTTCCAGCTGCACTTGCTTCATACCAACTGCATGGAGATCAGCTTCAACAGTAAGCTTAACACTTTAGCTAAATGATTGGGATAAGGGGAGATAAAACGACTGGTCAAAAGGGAATTTGAATAGAAAAAGTGATGATGATGGTGGCCTTATATTCCACTTGCTGACATCTATATATTAAGTAGTCATTGTTTGCAAAAAAGAGAATAAAAGGGGGTGGTGAATTTTACTTTGAATTTCCTTTACAGGAACAATGGAGACAAAAGTATTCAGAAATTTACATTATGTTAGATTATATATGTACACTTATATTCATATTGGACAGTGGGAAGCACCCTCACTAGTCGTATATGTAGAGAAAAATGATAAATGCTAGTCATTTACAGTTAGCTTGTAATATGAAGTAATTTTCGAAAAAATGTGGATCATTTACAGTTTAAAGATGAAATTAACAATAACAGGGGTACCATAGGAAATTCTCTAAAGTAATAAATTTTCACTTGAATGATGTGTTTTAACTGTCATCTTTAAAATGCTTCTTCAAAGTAGAACAGCTGTACTCTACGGCTTCTCCATTTACCTTGGCTTGTAGAATGAAGTAATTTCGATTAAGGTAGATCATTTAAAGTATAATAAAGATGGAATTAACGTAAAACAAGTAAAAATTTCAGAAAGGAAATTAAATGACACCTGAATGATGTGTTTAGAACTGTCATTACTGAATTGATAGGAGTGTTACAGTAATCACCATCTTTAGTTTTCCACTTGGGGTGACTTATATATCAGCTCCCCAGGACAAAAAGGATGGAGAAAAAAATGTTTACATGTATTAGTGATTTTTGCTTTACAAAATTGTATCGACTGGTTTGTGTTAATCATCTCACGATCAATACATGCGAGAGGTAACTTCGAGAAAGGTGTCTTCGTTGCAGGGAATTGTGAGACCGCCGGTAGGATGACTATATCCAAACTCTTCTTCTGACTTCCCTAGCAAATCTTGAAATGAAGGATGGTTCAAGAATGAAACCGGTATCACGAACCTCTTCTGGTTTTCTCCAACATAAACTGCAAAGTATCCCTTGGGAACCTTTTTAGAACTAACCATACGAGGCAGGCGGATAGCCATTGTTGTTTTTGATGGATGTATGCTTCAAAAGGGAAGAAAAGGAAGATATCAGATAACTTGGAAAGCAAGCTTGAGAATGTTGAAGGGAGATGTTGCCAATGAACTTACTCTTACTTGTCTATATAGATGTGTAGGGCAGAGAGGAAATGATGTTCATCTATTATTAAGTGGGGGATGTGGAATGAGTGGTGAAGGTGCAATTTCTGGGGTCTGATCAGTAAAGAGAAAGACATGGGTTTACGGGGAATCACATGGTGTTGTCTTCCAAAGCATTATCAAGAATTCCATGGCTAAGACTTGAAAGAAAGTTTTCCTACCTTGCCAGGAAAATGAACCGACTAAGGACCTACTCAGATATGGAAGATTTGGATTCATAAAAGCTTCTTCCTAGTAGAAGATTTTTATTACTTCACCATTGACATTAGATCCAACCTTTAGAGACATACAATCTGTCATCCAATGATAGGGAACAAGTAACATGGGTGACCTTGACCTCCTATTTCGTACAGATTTCACAAAAAACTTGCAAGACAATCCATTGTGAAGAGCGCCTAAAGTGCGTCCCACAGGCTACAACAACTCCTCATCTGAACCCAACTTGTTGCATTTTATCCAAGTTTGTTGTCTATGCCGTGCTGCAATCATATAGTTCCACAGGGGTGAAGACAATATTCAGCTTGACAGCTCACTAAATTTCTGGTATGTGCTGCTATATATATATATATGGATACCATTACAAATAAGTCTGTTTTTAGTCCACATTTCTGGCGGTATGTTTGTTCTGTTCTTTGCACATTTTTTACTATTCATTATTATATTGGGGAGATAAGATGTCAGGTCAAAGTCAGAAAGCTATTCAAACTACAAGAAATTTCAATGAAGGCTTCTTCTGCACATGGGACTGTGAGGCTACCCCTTGGATGATTCAAAGCCAAACTCCTCTTCAGTCTACTTATCAGTTCTTGAAATGAAGGGTGCTTTAAGAATGAAACATGAATTATAAACCAGCCTCTTTTGGGATTCACCTACATAAGCAACAAGATGGCCTTTGGTTATTTATGCAGCTGCTGTCACCTTTTGGATAGTAATATGTTTAGTGTGAACATATTTGATGTTACCTTTTGGAAAAAAAATCTGCTATTTGATGTTACATTCAGTCATTTGTATATTTGTTTCCATATACATGATTGGAGTTTAGAGTACTTGAAAATTTTCTTGAATTTGAGCAATGTTAATTAACCATATTACATAGAACCAAGAAAGTAAAAAGAATGATGTGGGAAAGACGTCCATATTAGGCAAGTTTACTTTCTGATAAAACTAATCAGTATGTATCATGAACTTATCTCTCTTTTACTTTTCTCTTTTTTTCTTTAAAATATTTTGTCCCTAGGTTTGTTTTATTAATCACTTAGTCCCCTGCCTCAAATCTTTATATATCTTAATTCTTGGGCAAATCTACATTAAGAAAATTACTTTGAAAATTATAAAACGAAATTGATCGTTTAATAAGCTACTACCATGCAAAAGAAAACTTGTGATCTATCTTAACTAGACTTTGTATTCATGTTTGAATATGTGTTGGACACATGAAATTGAACGAAAATGAAGGGTCCAACTCCAAATAACTTAGCATGTACTCACGTTTGAAAGTAATTTTAGAACAAAGTAGATTATTTACAGTTTATATTAAAGATGAATTAACGCGAACAAGTAAAAAATTCAGAAAGGAAATAAAATGACAATTGAATGATGTGTTTTGAACTATCATTACTGATGGATAGGAGTGTTACACTAATCACCATCTCTAGTTCTCCACTTGGGGAGACTTATATCAGCTCTCCAAGGCAAAAAGGATGGAGAAAAAAATGTTTACATGTATTAGTGATGTTTGCTTTACAAAATTGTATTGCCTGATTGGTGTTAATCATCTCACAATTATTACAAGCGAGAGGTAACTTCGAGAAAGGTGTCTTCATTGCAGGGAATCGTGAGACCTCCAGTAGGATGACTATATCCGAACTCTTCTTGTGACATGCCTAGCAAATCTTGAAAAGAAGGCTGGTTTAAGAACGACACCGGTATCACGAACCTCTTCTGGTTTTCTCCAACATATACTGCAAAGTAGCCCTTGGGAACCTTCTTAGAGTTAATGATACGAGGCAGGTGGAAAGCCATTGCTGTTTTCGATAGATGTATGCTTCAAAAAGGAAGAGGAGGAAGATCTCAGAGAACTTGGAAATCTAAGGTAAAGAAGTTTAGTACTTGAGAATGTGAAAGTAGGTGTTGCCAATGAACTTAATCTTACTTGTATACATAGATGCAAGGGGCCAAAGGAAATGTTTCTCTGTTAAGTGGAGGATGAGGAATGAGTGGTGAAGGGACAATTGCTGGGGTCTGATCATTAATGAGATAGACATTGGTTAGTGGGGCATCACGTGGTGTTGTTTTCCAAAGCATTATAAAGAATTCCATGGCAAAGACTTGAAAGAATAATTTGCCTACCCTTTCCGGCAGAACAAACCGACCAAGGTCCCACTTGAATATGGACCTTAAAAACCTTCTTCACGGCCGACCAAGGTCCCACTTGAATATGGACCTTAAAAACCTTCTTCACGGTAGAAGATTCTTATTACTTCATCATTTACATTAGAGGCAACCTTTAGAGACAAACAATCTGTCATGCTGAATTCAGTCAAAAAATGTGCCCTACATGCTACAACTAGTCCCCAGGCTGTTGGTTATGCTGTGCTGTAATCAAATAGTTCCACGGGGGAGAAAGAAAATACTAAACCTGACAGTTGACGGAATTTCCGGTATGTGTTGCTATATATGGATAACCTTAGAGACGAATCTGTTTCCGTTCCACATTTTTCTTGGCATGTAAATTCATGGTTCTTTGCATATATTGACTATTCATTATTATGTATAATGTGTTGAAGGACAGATTTGATAGCATCAACCATTAAGCTCAAGTCATTTTGTTTATTTAGTTTTTCTTTTTTTGTATCGATGAGCTTTTTCATAGTATAAGATTGATATTGTTTCACCATTGATGTTAGAGGCAAGCTTGAGACATGTAATCTGTTATACCATGACCAGAAACATATAAATTTGGGCTACCTTGACCTTCTGTGTTGACTTGAAAAAGAAAATGAAAATAAACTAATGGGCATGAATATATCTTTTTTGACACTGTTTTTCAAGGTCAAAATCTTAGCAATAACATACATGAAGGTATATTTGTTACGTGCATATATTTACTTATTATTGATTATTAAAGTCTCATTCTCACCCCCTTTTTCATCTTACCTATGTAGCTGACAAATTGGGGGTAAAGGATAAGGTATCAGAACAAAAGGAAATTTGTTGTAAATTGTAATGTTGGTACAGGTACTCTGAACCCATAATTCTCATGTCACTGAAAAAATCGTAATGGCAGGATACGCATCTCTAAGGCTTCTCAATAGCTAAGGCATGAAAATATGTATTAGACTGTAGGAAACACCCTTCAACTAGTATATATAGAGAAAATATGTCGCATGGACTTGCTTACAGAAAGTGAACAAAGATGGTCTGAACTTTCCATGTTACTTTATAATATCTTGAGATTTAAGATCACCACTTCACAACGCAAATCAGTGGCTGTCCCACCCTGAACTGATATTTGTTTGCAGGAGCTGTCCGTAATGCAATATGCCAGGTATCGATGGTTAAATTGTAGGGGCAACTCTGTGGACTAGTCTACATTATCAAAAGTTCCACTGTCAAATTCCTGTTTATCTTCATTACCTCCAGACACCAAAACAAGCAAGTTGATCAGCTCATGTGATGCTGTTGCTTGACACATCCTAAAGGAGAGTGATGGTAAAAATCGGGGACTAATCTGACAATACAGTATATTTAATGGGTACATTAAGCTAAATAATATGCGACTTTTTTCCTTAAAATGATCAAATCCACCACAAATTGTCAAAGATAAAAGGAAATTTAACATTTCATTGTATCAGCCAACTTAGAAACTTTTATAGGTAAAAGCATACCATTTAATGAAATAACATGGTCCCTTACCTCAGATCTTTATATATCTTAATCCATTGTCAAAGCTGGTTAAGCAAATTTGTTATGAAAATTATGAAACTAAATACATGTAGTTTATATATTATGCAGATTTGAGGGTGAATGTTGGAGGATTATAATCTCGTACTTACATCTGAATATGTGTTGGATATAGGTGTTAGAACAGATATTTTAAGAAAAATGAAGAGTTTATATTAATTAGCTTGTATGTTGAAGTAATTTGTGAACAATGTAAATCATTTACAATTAAATTATATATGAAACCAACAATAAAAAGGGGACCATAGGAAATTATAACAAGAAATAAAATTTCAATTGAATGATGTGTTCCAAACTGTTACAGAAGCCACCATCTCTAATATTCCACTTAGGGGGACTTATTATCTGCTCCCGAAGGCAAAAAGGATGGGAAAAAAGTGTAAATGGTGTTAGTGATGTTTGCTTTACAGAAATGTATGAGCTGATTTGACATAATTCAAGCGAGAGGTAACATCAAGAAAGATGTCTTCGTTGCAGGGAATTGTGAGACCGCCAGTAGGATGACTATATCCGAACTCTTCTTGTGACATGCCTAGCAAATCTTGAAATGAAGGCTGGTTCAAGAATGAAATTGGTATCACAAACCTCTTCTGGTTTTCTCCAACATAAACCGCAAAGTAGCCCTTGGGAACTTTCTTAGAGCTAATGATATGAGGTAGGTGGATAGCCATTGCTGTTTTTGATAGATTTATGCTTCTCAAAGGGAAGAAAAGGAAGAACTCAGATAACTAGGAAAGCAAGCTTGAGAATGTTGAAGGTAGGAGTTGGCAATGAACTTAATCCTACTTGTATATAAAGATGTATAGGGTAGAGAGGAAATCATGTTCATCTATTATTAAGTGGGGAATGTGCAATGAGTGGTGAAGGTGCAATTGCTGGGGTCTGATCAGTAATGTGATAGACGTGGGCTAATGGGGACTCACATGGTGTTGTCTTCCAAAGTATTATCAAGAATTCCATGTCAAATACTTGAAAGACTGGTTTTCCTACCTTACCGGCAAAATGAACCGCCTAAGGACCTACTCAGATATGGAAGATTTGGATCCATTAATAGCTTCTTCCTAGTAGAAGATTTTTATTACTTCACTAATGAAAATAGAGGCAACCTTTAGAGACGTACAATCTGTCATGCAATGATAGGGAACAAATAACATGGATGACTTTGACCTCCTATTTCATACAGACTTCACATAAAGCTTGTAAGACAAACCCTTGTGAAGAGCGCCTGAAGTGTGTCCTACAGGCTACAAAAACTCCTCATCTGAACCCAACTTGTTGCGTTTTATCCAGGTTTGTTGTCTATGCCGTGCTGCAATCAAATAGTTCCATAGGGGTGAAGACAATTAGTCCACATTTCTGGTGGCATGTTTGTTGTGTTCTTAGCATATTTTGACTATTCGTTATTATATTGGGGAGAACAGATGTCATGTCAAAGTCAGAAAGCTATTCAAACTACAACAAATTTCAATGAAGGCTTCTTCTGCACATGGGACTGTGAGACTACCCCTTAGATGATCAAAGCCAAACTCCTCTTCCAGCCTGATTTATCAATTCTTAAAATGAAGGGTGCTTCAAGAATGAAATTGGATGGCCTTTGGTTATTTATGAAGCTGCTGTCACCTTTTGGATAAGCTGCTTTGTGTGAACAAGTGCAGGTACTGACAAACACGCAAGTCTTATGAACTGAGAAAAGTTGCAAGGGCAGAATACGTTCATCTCTAAGGCTCCTGAATAGCTAATGCAAAAAATATATATATGAAAGAGTTGGTAGCCCTCTTACTCTTATCTCAAAATGGTCAAAAATCTAGTTGATGTGACATTCAGTCATTTGTATATTTGTTTCCATATATATGACTGGAGTTTAGAGTATTTGAAATTTCTTGCATTTGACCAATGTTGATTAACCATTTATATATAAAACCAAATAAGTAACAAGAATGAAGTTTACTTTGTGATAATACTAATCAATATGTATCATGAACTTATATCTCTTTTACTTTTCTCTTTTTTGTTCAAAATGTTTTGTCATTAGCTTTGATATATTAACCTCTTAGTCCCTTGCCTCACGTCTTTACATATCTTAATTCTTTATCAAATCCGCATTAAGAAAATTACTTTGAAATGTGTAACACGAAATTCATCGTTTAATAAGTTACTACCATGCAAAAGAATACTTGTAGTCTATCTTACCCGAACTTTGTACTCTTGTTTGAATTTGTGTTGGACACATGAAATCGAAAGAAAATAAGTGGTCTGACTCCGAATAACTTAGCATGTGCTCATGATTGAAAGTAATTTTAGAACAAGGTAGATCATTTATGGTTTATATTAAAGATGAATCAATGAGAACAAGTTAAAAATTCAGAAAGGAAATGAAATGACAACTGAATGATGTGTTTGGAACTGTCATTACTGATTGATTGGAGTGTTACAGTAATCACCATCTCTAGTTTTCCACTTTGGGCGACTTATATCAGCTCTCCAAGGCAAAAAGAATGGACAAAAAAAAAATGTTTACATGTATTAGTGATGTTTACTTTACAAAATTGTATTGGCTGATTTGTGTTAATAATCTCACAATTAATACAAGTGAGAGGTAACTTTGAGAAAGTTGTCTTCGTTTGAGACCGCCAGTAGGATGACTATATCCGACGTGACGTGATACTGGATTTCATGATGCGCTAATGCAGTTTTTAAAGTGTTTTTTACTTGACATTCTACAGAGATTAAAGGAGCACCTTGAGCTCTGAGGCAGATGCTTGTTCCTTAGCTCACACTTCCAATGTTAATGTAACTTTGGAAAACACAGGGTTTGCAAATGTTGATTTTTAGCAAAAGGTTAAATGAGCTCTCCTCTCTTATTCTAAATCAGATTTAACTATGAAACTTTTTAATAATAAAAAAAAAACTATATCCAGTATAGCTATGAGATATGACATAGCTTCCAAAAATTTGGATACGAGATATATCTTCAAAGGTTCACTGTTTGGGGTCTGCACTAGAATTTCAGTACTCTGGGCAGCACTAAAATTTGAGTTTCACCAGCAACCTCATTTGATGGGTGATCTATCTATGAGGCCTATGGCAATCGGAATTGCCTCTCCTAACCTAAACTTTTTCTGAGGCCATGCTTTATGCTGCAGCAGATGAAAACCAAGCCCTTGAATTAAACCAGGGACATGCATTCAAGTAAACATCCATGAATCTGGTTCTTCCTAAAACCATGAAAAATCATCATCTCACTCCTAAATTCCCAATTTTCAAATGAATGTTATCTTATTCAAGACCATTCTAATTCCTAAATCAGACTCACAGTTTCCTAGGGGCTCTGCTTCCTCAACTACTAATAACTGTTGCATATAATAAATACGGTTTTCTCTGGTTCTTATGCAACAACCATTCAAAACACTTAAACAGTTTCCAGAACTTAAATCAACAAATATAAAAGCAAAGCTACTAATAACAAAAACCCTTAAAATTGTACAAAAATTTTAGCTTTATTATTACAGCTATTACAAAAGAGAGAAAAAAAAAGGCATCGATTTTGAAAAATAATCAGATGAGCTTGAAGGGGAGAGGCCAAGGGGTGGACCTGGGAACTTCGACCTTGTCTTTGATACGTTCAATCTTCTTCTCCTTCTTGGGCCTGGCGTTCCCGTACGATCCTTTGAATCTCTTCCCTTTCTTCGTCTTCTTGTCACCTCTGCCGCAAACGGTCGGTACCGGCGGCGACGCCATTACTACAATAGGCGAAGCCGATGATAGCGGAGGCCACTGCTTCATCAACACTCTCCTTGCTACGGCGCCGTACCACTGAATCATCGCCATTTCCTCTGCTATCTCTCACTAACGGAGGCAGACAATAGAAGCCTAGAAATAGAATCATTTATTTTTTAAGTGGGCTTTATTTTTTCTTTTGATCTGATATATTTTGGGCTACCTATTAACCATCCCCCTTCAATTGCTTTCATTTAATCCACTTTTTTTTTGTTTTATATTAATTTTTATTTTAAAAAAAAACCTTTGTTTTCTGATTTTTTAACTATTTTTTTTCATAAATATTTTTAAAAACTAATAATGTCTTAAGTAAAATTTAATATTCAAGTACTTATATATATACTAGTTTTTTTATTCCTGTAAAGCACGAGATTTTTGTATATAATAATTAAAATTTATTAAATTAGTTCATATGAGTTTTTAATATTTTTAATATTTTAAAAATAATTATTAATTTACAAGATCAAAATATTAGTATCACTTTTAAAAATATTATAATTGATATTAGAGTCAATTAAAAATAATAATATTTGATAAATAAAATATCATTAGATTAAAAATCTTGAGACATGTAATCTTGTTGGGAACTCAAGGAGCCCAACACACCAACTACAGAAGATTTATGTTCTACAAGAAATGTTACATCAACTCTACCTTATATTTTCGAACTTCTTAGTATACTATAATATTCATGCGGTAGGTTCGATTATTCAGGCGGTAAAACCGACCATATATCATTCATGATATATAAAGATGCTAACCCAAGTGCACTTGTTAGATATAGTTAGTCTGTTGCAACTGAGTTTGGCATCTTATCCACGATCAGTGCTGAACTCTTGTCATCTTTTACAGGTACTGCTACGGCTCATGAAGTCTGGAGCAAGGCATGTCAATTGTTCGCGGCAACGTCTGCTGCTAAGGTGTCTCGCTGAAACACGAGTTACAGTTTGTCTGACTAAGATCAAGAAACTGTGTGATCTGCTTGCTGCTTCGAGTAACCATGTGTCGAATGATGAACAAGTTGGCATCGTTCTTGCGGTGCTTTCAATCAATTTTGAGGCCGTTGTCACGATTGCCTCCTTTGTGCAGGAGCTGTTGAAAATGGATCGCCTGGTGGGTATCCTCCTTGAATGTAAGAATCGACAATAGAGATTTGTGCTCGAGACTCCGGTGTAGGCTAATCTGGTGCATCACTTCTCTGCTTCTTCTTTTCTGGCTTCTCCTTTCGATTCGGTTTCTTTTCAATGGAGTGGTCGTGCCTTCTCCTGCGGTCGTGGCCGGATTTCGAGGGGTCACTTCCAATGTCAGATTTACCGGCGTCTTGGTCATCTGGCCCAGAGTTGCTACTACCAGCTTTACCAGTCTTTTGATGGCATTCCGATGAACGATCACTCTCGGTCTCCTAGGGATTTTTCGGCAAATGAGTCAGTTGCAGATGGGGAGACTGGTTTCCCTTCTTTTTGTGATTCTCTTGCTAATAAGGTTTCTTCTAATAGGCTTCAAGTTGGCCCGGTTACATCTTTAGGCCCTGTGGCTAATTAGGTCACCTATCTGCCTCAATCCAATGTTTTTGGTTTTGGTCATTCTGCTGTGTTCGGGCCTAGCTCCCAGCCTATTGGTCATATTATGTGTGCTGGGTCATGTAGTTTTCCGTTTGCTGGGCTTTCACATGGGACTTCCCCAAGTTGTGCTTCGGTTGGGCCATTGTCTAGATTTACTTTGGGCAATACTGGTGCGACGCCTTTTTCACCTAGGTCTATGCATTTTCACACTGATTCTGGATCTTCGCATTCCTACGCTGATGGCCCTTCTATGTTTTACTCAGTTGGGTTGAATGCTTCTGGATCTGGGTCTTGTTTTGGGTCACCTATTGTTCACTCTACCAGGCTTGTTTTACCTCCTACATTTTCCGCTCGACCAAATGTTTCTTTGCCCCAACCGTCTGCTGAGCCATTTGTTTAGTATCCCGACTTGGGTGTCACTAATCACATGTGTCAGGAGGTCTCGTTATTAAATAAATCAAGTGAATATTCAGGTAATATTCCTTTACTTATGGGTGATGGTACGAGTGCCCGTATTGAACATTTTGGACACAATACAATTCCTATGTTTCGTAAATTTTTGCATTTAACAAATGTGTTGTATGTGCCTAAGATTCAGAAAAAATTTGCTATCGGTTTCTCAATTTGCTCGGGATAATAATGTATTTTTCAAGTTTCACCCATCTCATTATCTTGTAAAGGATGTACAAACACAAGAGATTTTGCTTCGAGGACATACGCATGACGGCTTGTACTCGATTTTCTTCGGTATTGCCAACTGCTGATATGGGGATCATTTGAGGAGCCGAGATGTGTCTTCATAATATTGTGGCATCGTCGACTTGGACATCTGTCATTAAATGTTGTTAGTTCATTTTTAAAGACTTGTAATGTTGTTGATACTAATAAATTGCAGCATGCCTGCTCTGCTTGTCAACAAGGGAAGTTCCACAAGTTACTGTTTTTTGCTTCCACCACTATATATCATCCGTTTGATTTAGTTGTTTTGGACTTATATTTCTGTTAGTTGTGGGCCTAGTTGGTATTATATTTCTTTTGTTGACGTATATAGCCGGTTTACATGGTTGTTTCTTATTCAAAAGAAGTCTCAAGTTATTGACTGTTTTGTTTGAGAGAAGGTTGCTGATGAATCTCTTGTTGTTGGAGAGGTACCTGCATGTGATCAGGTTGCCGATATCCTCGCCAAACCATTGTCTTCTTCTCATTTTTGTAGGCTTTGACAGCTGTCTTGATATTGTAGTAGTTGGGTGAATGTTAAAGATAGTCTGTTGCAACTGAGTTTGTTATTAGTTAGTAGCAGTTATTTCCTTTCGTATGTGTATAAATTCACTACTTGTGTATTCATTCAATCAAACAATAATTCACAAGATTATTCACAAAGTTAGTGTAGTTAGTTTTTTTGCTAGTTTATATGTCATCTAAGCATTTAAGGCTTAACTGAGATTTACAATTACAAGAGGAGAGAACACTTTTATTAATATATAATATAATTATAATATGACACACACTTCTCTATTGCACAAACTTGTAAGAATGAAGTTCCTACCTCTATTAGTGGTCATTGGATTGTTGATATATGTCAACATCATCGTCATTAATTTTACAAATATCTAATAGTTAGAATGTTCATCTAAAATATTTAATCTTCTAGATAATATCCTATTTCTTTATTTTATATTCTATAATCTTCCAAAGAAAATATTTGTTAAAAGATAAGTTTGGTATTTATCTAAAAGTTGCATTGGCCTTCAACAAATCTGTTAAACAATGAACTAAAAAATATATATATTTATATATATGGGCTACTTTCACCTTCTATGTTGGCTCTAAGATTCTCACGACATATATGATACATATATTCCTGTTGATGTGGTCCATTGACATATATCACGAGAGAGCTGTCACATGGGCTTGCCTGCCAGAAAGTAAATAAAGTTTTAGCGAAACTTTCCATGTTGCTTTATATTATTTTGAGGTCTAAGATCGCCACTTCACAAATTAAACCAGTGCTGTCCCACCCTGAACTGATATTTGTTTGGAGGAGCTGTTTGTAATGCGATATGCCGATTATCAATGGTCTAAGAATAGTTTTCCTGCCTTGCTGGCTGGTAGGTCCGTAGTCGATTCATTTTTCCTGCATGACAAATTGTATGTCTCTAAAGGTTACTTCTAATGTCAATGGTGAAGTTTTAAAAATCTTCTACCGTGAAGAAGCTTTCTAAGGATCCAAATCTTCCATATTCGAGTGGGTCCTTCGTCGGTTTGTTCTGCCACAAGGGGTAGGCAAACTAATCTCTCAAGTATTCACCATGGAATTCTTGATAATGCTTTTGAAGACAACACCATGTGATTCCCCATGAACCCATGTCTTTCTCAATACTGATCAAATCCCAGCAGTTGCACCTTCACCACTCATTCCACATCCCCACTTAATAATAGATGAATATGATTTCCTCTCTGCCCTACACATCTATATATACAAGAAAGAGTAAGTTCATTGACAACAACTCCCTTCAACACTCTCAAGCTTTCTTTCGAAGTTATCTGATATCTTTCTTTTCTTCCCTTTTGAAGCATACATCTATCAAAAACAACAATGTCTATCCGCCTGCCTCGTATTGTTAGTTCTAAGAAAGTTCCCAAAGGATACTTTGCAGTTTATGTTGGAGAAAACCAGAAGAGGTTCGTGATACCGGTTTCATTCTTGAACCATCCTTCATTTCAAGATTTTCTAGGCATGTCACAAGAAGAGTTCGGATATAGTCATCCTACCGGCGGTCTGACAATTCCCTGCAACGAAGACACCTTTCTCGAAGTTACCTCTCGCATGTATTGATAGTGCGATGATTAACACAAACTGTTAGGATCGTCCCGATTAAGCAACGAACAAGTAAAAATAGTAGAAGAAATTGAGAAGATGAACACACAAATTTAACGTGGAAAAACCCCTCAAAAGAGGATAAAAAACCACGGGCAAAGATAATTTTACTATAATGGCAAAAGAATGAAGAGTACAAAAGATGGAGATAAAAACTAAACCCCGAAAACCTGAAAAACAAAGAACCCTCAAACGCAAACACAAAATTCTCTGAATGTGTTATGAGTTCTAATCTAATGGGTGTCTCTTAATTCTAAGATTGTAAAGGAGCCTATTTATAGGCTAAATTAGCAAGTCAAATAAACTATACTAATAAATGCTAAATATATTATACTAATAAATACTAAATCTTCTAGAAAGAAAATATATTTTTGTTTAACTTGACTTGCAAGCAATCTCTTAGAATTTGGGTCACACAATTCTAACAATTTCCACCTTGACACGAATTCTTTCAATGCCATCTTTGCCAAAACCCGCCACGGGCCTATCTTGAACTATGCAGGGAATTAACTGAGTCGAATCTATGCTTAGAAGGTGGAAGACTTCTAGCCTTCGACTTGTGCACTGCCAAATCAAAACTAACCCGGGTCTGATTTTCACGAATACAGTGCCCTAACTTTTCAAAACCTGCATCCAAAAGAGAACCTCTCTTCAACGAAACGGTCATACCTTTTTCCCTCCTATGACCAAGTTGCCTCCGCTTCAAATGAGTTGACTTTGACTCCGTAACGGACGAGGGACGTCTGATTTCACCGGTCACTGTAGAACCTTCCAGAATATAAAGACTGCCGGTTCTTTTACCTTTTAACAAAACGAGAGCTCCACGAGATACTTTAATGTCGCTCGACTCGATGTTGATTCTGCATCCTTTCAAGTCTAAAATACTCAAGGAGATGAGATTCTTTCGTAAATCAGGTACATACCTGACATCTGAGAGTGTCCTAATCGTCCCATCGTGTATCCTAATTTTAACAGTACCAATACCGATTATTTTACTAGATGAATCGTTTCCCATGTGCACAACTCCACCTTTAACTGAACTGTATGTGGAGAACCATTCTCTATTGGGACACATGTAGAAAGAACATCCTGAATCTAGGATCCACTCAGACGTAAGCTTGGAGTTATCGCTCGTTGACACTAACAAGAAATCATCACCGCCTTCATCGACCAAATTAGCACCAGCTACATCTTCCTCGTTACTCTCAGCAGCTCTTTTATTTCGCAGTTTATAACAATCTGCTTTGACGTGACCTAACTTTTTGCAATAGCGACACCTTTTGTCTCGTTTCTTTGATGCTACCAAAACGGAAGCTTGTCTATCTGCTTTGCTATTCAAATCAAACTCATTGTCGAGTTTGTCTCTACTCAACAAATGACCCTTCACATCTTCGAACGAGAGTTTGTCTCTGCCATAAATCAGGGTCTCCCTGAAAGACTTGTATGAAGAGGGTAAAGAGCACAATAATAGCATAGCTTGATCTTCATCGTCAATATGAACCTCAACGTTCTTTAAATCATTTAAAAGAGTAATGAATTGACTGATGTGATCTTTAAGAAGCTCACCTTCGTTCATGCGAAACGTAAATAGACGTTGTTTCAACACTAAACGGTTAGCCAGAGACTTAGTCGCATAAAGAGTTTCTAACCTTTTCCACAAGGCGAATGAGGTCTTCTCCATCAATACCTCCTGCAATACTGTATTCGCGAGGCACAACTGGATTGTAGACAAGGCCTTTTCATCAAGCTCTTCCCATTCTGTTTGATTTAGATTCTCAGGCTTTTTCCCTGTAACAACCTTTTTCAAGCCATTTTGAACTAGAATTGCCATCATCCGAACTTGCCACAGATTGAAATTTGTCTCACCATCGAACTTCTCAATTTCAAACCTTGTTGCTGCCATCTCTGACCGGGCTGATCTATGAAAGTAAACTAGCTCTGATACCACTTGTTAGGATCGTCCCGATTAAGCAACGAACAAGTAAAAATAGTAGAAGAAATTGAGAAGATGAACACACAAATTTAACGTGGAAAAACCCCTCAAAAGAGGATAAAAAACCACGGGCAAAGATAATTTTACTATAATGGCAAAAGAATGAAGAGTACAAAAGATGGAGATAAAAACTAAACCCCGAAAACCCGAAAAACAAAGAACCCTCAAACGTAAACACAAAATTCTCTGAATGTGTTATGAGTTCTAATCTAATGGGTGTCTCTTAATTCTAAGATTGTAAAAGAGCCTATTTATAGGCTAAATTAGTAAGTCAAATAAACTATACTAATAAATACTAAATATATTATACTAATAAATACTAAATCTTCTAGAAAAAATATATATTTTTGTTTAACTTGACTTGCAAGCAATCTCTTAGAATTTGGGTCACACAATTCTAACACAAACCAGCCAATACAATTTTGTAAAGAAAAAGTCACTAATACATGTAAACATTTTTTTCTTCATCCTTTTTGCCTTGGGGACCTGATATAAGTCTCCCCAAGTGGAAAACTAAAGATGGTGATTACTGTAACACTCCTATCAATTCAGTAATGACAGATCCAAAGTCCAAACACATCATTCAGTTGTCATTTTATTTCCATTCTGAATTTTTTAATTCCATCTCTACCTTATTCTAAACTTACTTCATACACAATCTAAGTTAAATGGAGAAGCAGTAGAGTACAACTGTTCTACTTTGAAGAAGCATTTTAAAAATTGACAGTTCAAAACACATCATTCAATTGAAAATTTATTTCTTTAGATAATTTCCTATGGTACCCTTGTTATTGATAATTTCATCTTTAAACTGTAAATGATCCACATTTATTCAAAAATTACTTCATCCTAAACTGTAAATGACTAGGATTTATCATTTTTCACTAAATATACGAGTAGTAAGATGCTTCCCACTGTCCAATATATATATAATTGTACATATATAATCTAACATAATGCAAATTTCTGTATAATTGTGTCTCCATTGCTCCTGTAAAGGAAATTCAAAGTAAAATTCACCACCCACTTTTATTCTATTTTTTTGCCAACAATGACTACTTAATATATAGATGTCAGCAAGTGGAATGTAAGGCCACCATCATCATCACTTTCACTATCAAATTCCCATTTGACCAGTCTATCTCCCCTTATCCCAATCATTTAGCTAAAGTGCTAAGCTTTTACTGTTACTAATAAATGGTCAATATACGCAGAGAACTCCACAAACATGCCATCAGTAATGTGGATTAAAAACATATTCATCTGTCAGGCTTAATATTATCTTTCTCCCCCATGGTACAATTTGATTGCCGCTAATGCAACAAGTTGGGTTCTGATGAGGACTAGTAGCAGCCTAGAGGATACACTTCAGGTGTTCTTCACAAGGGTTTGTCTTACAAGTTACTTATTGAAGTTAACACATGATTGATCGGACCATGTGATTTACCAATGAATTCTTGATAGTCCTTTGCAAGACAACACCATGTGGTTCAGCATGAACCTATGGCTTTCTCATTACTAATCAGACCCCAGCAATATGTCTCTTCACCACTCATTCCCTTTGGCCTCCTTACATCTATATATACAAGTATGATTATGTTCATATGCAACACATATCTTCACATCCTCAAAGTACTACAGTTCTCTGAGATCTTCTTCTACCCTTTTGAAGCATACCTCTATTGGAAAACAACCATGGCTATCCGCTTGCCTCGTTATTGCAATCTTTTTGCCATCTTTTATATCCCCTTATTGCAATCTTTTTGCCAAAGAGTTAAAGGTTCGTTCTTTTTTCAAGTAGGAATTAGTCTTTATATATAATAATGAATAGTCAAAATATTCAGAGAACACTTAACAAACATGTTGTCAAATGAGTGGACTAAAAACAGATTCATCTGCAAGGTCATCCATATATAGCAACACATACCAGAAATTGAGTGAGCTGTCAAGCTGAATATTGTCTTCGCCTCCATAGAACTATTTAATTGCAGCACGGCTAGACAAAAACAAGGATAAAATGCAACTAGTTGGGTTCTGATGAGGACTAGTTGCAGCCTGTAGGACACACTTAAGGTGCTCTTCACAAGGTTTTGTCTTACAAGATCCATACTTATTAAAATCAACATGCTCGGTCAAGGTCACCCATGTTACATGTTTCCTGTCATTGTGTGATAGATTATATGTCTCTAAAGTAGGCACTGACATAAATGGTGAAGTGGTACAACTTTTCTATTGTAAAGAAGAATTTTACTGGTCCAGATCTTTCATTCCACCGGTCTTTGGTCAGTTTCTATTGCTATAAGGGATAGGCAAACTAATTTTTCAAAGCCTTTCCCATGGAATTCTTGATAATAAGTTATAAGACATCACCATGTGATCCTCCCCAAACGAAGCCATGTCTTTCATTAGTTATCAGACCCCAGCAATCTCGCCTTCACCACTCATTGAACATCCCCACTCAACACAGGAACATGATTTTTCTGTCTACCCCTTTCATCTTGTTGGTGTTAACGAGCAAGGGAGCAGCTGGTCGAGCTT
Source organism: Gossypium hirsutum (assembly GCF_007990345.1). Lineage (NCBI taxonomy): Eukaryota > Viridiplantae > Streptophyta > Magnoliopsida > Malvales > Malvaceae > Gossypium > Gossypium hirsutum. The sequence goes on from NC_053426.1 coordinate 112,357,763, forward strand.
GGCTTAAGCAGCAAGTCACGATGCTTGCTGGACAAACAAGAAGGAATTGAGCAAAAGAAAAGAAGAAGGAAGGAAAACAGAAGAAGAAGTAATGGAATCAGTTGAGAGTATTGATGAAAATAAAGTGTATTTCATTCATACATACATCACCATTAGCATGTTGTCATTACATATATCAGAATAAAAAAAACTTACAAGTCAAATTTCTACCTAAACATATACCTACTTCCACTAAGCTTTTCAAATAACAAAAACTTAACTTGTACATTAACACAAAGCTGGTTAACAGCTCCATCAACATCAAATTACATCAATCAAAAGGCTTATAGTAAACCAGACTTCAAAATGAATAAAATATTAGTTCAAATCCAACAGCAACACAAAACCAAGGTTGCTGCATGCTTGTCACGAGCTTGCATGGCCAGCTTCTAGCTGCACTTGCTTCATACCAACTGCATAGAGATCAGCTTCAACACTCCTCCTTGAGCTCCATGCTGTAAACTCCCAAAAGTCTTCTTAGCTTGTTGAACCTTGATGTACTTAGACCCTTGGTCAAAATGTCAGCTATTTGAGCCTCCGAATTGCAATGAACCAGCTTTATTTCACAAGCTTGCTCCATCTCCCTTATCACATGCAACTTTATGTCAAAGTGCTTAGTTCTACCATGGAAGACAGGATTCTTTGCAATTGCAACAACAGACTTATTGTCACAAAGTATCTCTGTTGCTTCCTTTTGGGAAAGGTTCAAATCTGCTAGGATTTTCCTTAGCCAAATGGCTTGATTTACTGCACTAGCAGCAGCTACATACTCGGCCTCAGCTGTTGATTGAGCCACTAAAGACTGTTTTTTGGAACTCCAACAAACCATTGCTGACCCCAATGTGAAAGCATATCCTGATGTGCTTTTCATATCGTCTTTAGAACCAGCCCAATCACTATCTGTGTAACCTGTCAACTTTATTTTTTCAGCCTTGCTAAATAACAGACCAAGATTTAGAGTACCTTTAATGTATCTTAGCACTCTTTTCGCAGCTTAAAAATGCAGCACATTGCAGCAGTGCATGAATCTAGAGAGTAAACTTACTGCAAACATGATGTCTGGCCTCGTTGGAGTCAAGTATAAGAGACAACCAATCAAGCTTCTATAAGTGGTTTCACAAACTTCCTCATGACCCTCATGGCTCGATAATTTCATCCCAACTACAACAGGTGTAGGAGTTGGCTTACAATTCAGCATTGAAAACTTTGTCAACACTTTCAAGGAAAGTGATTTCTGATTCAAGAAGATTCTTCCTTGTTTCTGGCTTATTTCCATTCCTAGGAAGTATGTCATTAGCCCCAAGTCAGTCATCTCGAACATTTTCCTCATCTTTGTCTTGAAATCTGTTAAAACAGATTCATCACCTCCTGTGACTAGTAAATCATCGACATATAATGACACCACAAGCTGAGTTTCAGAATCATTTTTCTTGATGTACAATGTTGGTTCACTGACACTTCTTTGGAAATTCAAACTGAGCAAGTAAGTGTCAATTCGAGCATACCAAGCTCTAGGATCTTGCTTTAGGTCATACAAGGCATTTCTTAGTTTACACACCATGTCTTCCTTGCCAGATACCTCAAACCCCTGTGGTTGCTCGACATAAATTTCCTCCTCAAGAAATCCATTTAGAAAAGCTGATTTTACATCTAGTTGATAGACATTCCAATGCATTTAAGCTGCAAAAGCAACAATCAGCCTTATTGTGTCTAATCTAGCAACTGGTGCATATGTTTCAAAATAATCCAGGCCATATTTTTGACTGAAACCTTTCACCACAAGTCTAGCCTTCAGTTTATTCAAACTTCCATCAGCATTCTGTTTGGCCTTGTAGACCCATTTTACTCCAATGACTTTTCTGTCAGTAGGTCTGTCAACTAGCATCCAAGTCTGATTTTTTTCGATCATGGCAATCTCATCTGCCATTGCCTGTCTCCACCCCTCATCAGCATTAGCCTCTTCAAAACTGCTTGGTTCAACTTGAGCCATTTGAGCTCTTTCATAAATCTCAGCAAGAGTTCTTGTTCCTCTGACAGGTTCATCATCCAGATCCATATCAGGACCATTTTCAGCATCTTTAGTCTGATCCACTATCAGGTCCTCAGCAGTAGCCTCAGGTTCACCCTTATCCCAGTTCCAGCAAGCATGTTCATAAAAAATTACATCTCTACTTACTTGGATTTTATTGGTTAAAGGATCCAAGATCCTGTAGCCTTTCTTAACAACACTATAACCCATCAGAATCCCAGGTTGAGCCCTTTCTGATAGTTTATCTCTTTTCACAGCTGGTATGTGAGCATAGCATAGACAGCCAAACACCCTAAGGTGCTCTACAGAGGGTTTGAATCCGGACCAGGTTTCAAATGGAGTCTTTTGTTCTAAGGCTTTGGTTGGAAGCCTGTTTTGTAAGTAGACTGCAGTGTTAACTGCTTCAGCCCACAAGTTTTTAGGCAAATTCTTCTCAAACAAGAGACATCTGGCCATATCCAATAGACTTCTGTTTTTTCTTTCACTGACCCCATTCTGCTGAGGTGTATAGACATTAGTTAACTGATGTTTAACACTAGCTTTATTGCATAATGCTTGGAACTGAGCTGAGGTGTACTCTGTTCCATTATTAGTTCTGATTGTCTTCAACTTGGAGTCTGCTTCTGTTTCAGCTGCAGCCTTGAACTTCACAAATACTTGAGCTATCTCTGACTTGTGTTTCAAAAAGAAAATCCAACAGAATCTGGTATAATCATCAACAAAGAGAATGAAATACTTACTTCCATTCAAAGATTCTGTTCTTATAGGGCCACAGACATCTGAATGCACCAATTCCAGCTTAGTTGTAGCTCTCCAGGATGTGTTTGTAGGAAATGGAAGCCTGGCTTGCTTTCCAATTTGACAAACCTCACAGACATCTTCACCTTGTACTGACTTGGTGAAGTTTTCAACCAGTTCCTTGCTAGCCATTTGAGCCAACGATCTAGAATTGGCATGACCAAGTCTTTGATGCCAAAGCTTGGTGTCTTCTATTGAAGCAACATGGGCTGAGTCACCTGACCAGTTAACTTCAAAACATTTGTCACTCATAGTGACTGTCATGAGGCTTATTTCATTTGGATCTGTGATTTTGCACTCCTGGCCCTTGAACACAACAGAATAACCCTTATCCAGTAGCTGAGCAATGCTGAGTAAGTTTCTATCAATCTCAGGTACCAGAAGCACATTTGTGATGACTTTGTCTCTAGTGGGGGTACATATGTGGACATCTCCCTTTCCTTCAGCCTTGATGAACTGACCATTGCCTATTTTCACTTTGGTTTTGCAGCTTCTGTCCAGAGTTCTAAAAATAGTTGCATCTGGTGACATGTGGTTAGTGCAGCCACTGTCAAGAAGCCAACCTTTGGTGACCTTATTTTTTGTAGCTAAGCATGAAACTGCAAAGGCATGTTCTTCACTGTCATTGCCTTATTCAGCTACTCTAGCCTCTTCATTCTTGAGTTGTGGTTGATTTTGACCAGGTTTCCCTTTCTCTTTGCAGACCTTCTCAACATGGCCTTTCTTCTTGCAATTTTGGCATGTAGCATCTGGTCTGAACCAGCATCTGGCCTCTGGATGACCGGGCCTTTTGCAGTGCCTGCAAGGTTTATCCCATTTTCTTGAGGCATCAGTTTTGGATTTATCCCTCCAATTTTTCTTGCCTTTGTAGGCAGCATTACTTGAGCTAGGCTTGACTTTGGCCTAAAATGCACCCTCCTGGTGCTCCTCGATCCTGCTGGCTCTTCTTTGCTCCTGAGCATAAAGAGCATTGATAAGCTCAGTCAGGGAGATCCTTGTCAAATCTCTCGAGTCCTCTAAGGAGGATATCTTTGCTTCATATCTCTCTGGTAGGGTAGAGAGAACCTTCTCAACAATTCTTACTTCATCAAATTGCTCACCAAGGAGCCTTATGTTGTTTACAATAGCCATTATCCTGTCAGAATATTGCTTAACAGTTTCCTCCTCTTTCATTTTCAGATTCTCGAAATCCCTTCTCAAGTTGAGAAGCTGCTGCTGCCTTGTTCTCTCAGTGCCTTGGAACTCCTCCTTAAGCTTGTCCTAAGCCTGTTTTGGGGTGTCACAAGTCATAATCCTAGTAAAGATCACATCAGAAACACAATTTTGAATACAGGACATAGCCTTGTGCCTCTTAGTCCTCTCATCTGCATGCTGACGAATCTGAGCCACAGTGGGGTTGGCCCTCAGTGGAGCTGGCTCAATGTCTGTGTTAAAAACTTCCCACAAGTCAAATGCTTGGAGGTATGTCCTCATCTTGACCGCTCAGATATGAAAACCTTCACCAGTGAAGACTGGTGGTGCTGCTGGAGAGAAGCTAGCAGAAGCCATTCAAGTTTTTGAATCAAGCAGAACAGGTTCTCAAAGACAAGAGCTCTAGATACCAATTGTTGGTGTTAACGAGCAAGGGAGCAGCTAGTTGAGCTTGGCTTAAGCAGCAAGTCACGATGCTTGCTGAACAAACAAGAAAGAATCGAGCAAAAGAAAAGAAGAAGGAAGAAAAATAGAAGAAGAAGTAATGGGATTAGTTGAGAGTATTGATGAAAATGAAGTGTATTTCATTCATACATACATCACCATTAGCATGTTATCATTACATATATCAGAATAAAAAAAACTTACAAGTCAAATTTCTACCTAAACATATACCTACTTCCACTAAGCTTTTCAAATAACAAAAACTTAACTTGTACATTAACACAAAGCTGGTTAACAGCTCCATCAACATCAAATTACATCAATCAAAAGGCTTATAGTAAACCAGACTTCAAAATGAACAAAATATTAGTTCAAATCCAACAGCAACACAAAACCAAGGTTGCTGCATGCTTGTCACGAGCTTGCATGGCCAGCTTCCAGCTGCACTTGCTTCATACCAACTGCATGGAGATCAGCTTCAACACATGTATATATGCAAAGAAGAATATGTTCGTTGGTAACACCTATCTTCACATTCTCAAGTAAAGAAGTTTCCAAGTTCTCTGAGATCATCCTATTCTTCCTATTTAGAATCATATATCTATCAAAAACAACAATGGCTATCCACCTGCCTCGTATCATTAGCTCTAAGAAAGTTCCCAAGGGCTACTTTGCAGTTTACGTTGGAGAAAACCAGAAGAGGTTCGTGATACCAGTGTCATTCTTGAACCAGCCTTTATTTCAAGATTTGCTCGGCATGTCAGAACAAGAGTTCGGATATTGTCATCCAACCGGCAGTCTCACAATTCCCTGCAACAAAGATATCTTTCTCGATGTCACCTCTCGATTAAACTGATTTGTGAGAGATTTAACACAAATCAACCCATACATTTTTGTAAATCAAGCATCACTAACACTATGTAAATACCTTTTCTCCCATCCTTTTTTGCCTTGTTACTGTAACTTCTACCAATCAGTAAAAAAAAATGACAGTTGAAAGCACATTGTTCATTTCAAATTTTATTTCTTTTCAGAGTTTCTCCTGTCATTGTTAGTTTCATCTTTATTTTAACTGTAAATGATCTACAGTGTTGAAAATTTACTTCAACCAACAAGCTAAGTTTTATAGACTCTTCATTTTTCTTAAAAGAATCTGTTCTAACTTCTAACACCTATATCCAACACATACTTGGCTATTAGTATGAGAGTATGATCCTCCAAATATATAAAAGATTTTAACATTGAAGAAAAGTGTCTTATCTCCTGTTCAAACCATTTTTTTGATATCAACTTTTTATTTAAAAAAAAGAAAAAATAAGACTCGCCACCAATACTTTTTTTATGAGGTATGATCGGATTAATTCGTAATTTGATCATTTTAATAAAAGATTTGATTTACTAAAACAACGAATTAGTACCTAGTTGATTACTTGATGTCTTAGTGCCGAAAGTTTAAAACTCAAAAAGAATTTTAAAATATGATCCCTCTTTATTAATATTATTTTTACTAAAAAAATTCTTAAATAAATCGAAATAAATATTAAAGACCCTCTCATCTCGAGATAACAAAATGTCACATTCCGTAAGTTAGGACACGACACATTGAATCTTTGAGAATAAGCTTGTCTTTTATTTTTTTTTGTATTTAAATCTTATTTATTTTAATTTTAAAAAGATATTCGGTCACTTAGGTTCAACGATAAAATCGAATCCCGTAAGTTAGGGTATGACTTTCTCGAATCTCCAAATACGAAACATTGCTTATTTTTAAATTTTCCTTTTTGAAAAATAACAAGTTATATTTAAAACAATGGATATTTATCTTATTTAAAATGATGATATGCAAATAAAATTGTCACGCTAATAAATAGCAATAATATGAATATACTAATAAAAACAATTCACGATAATCACATAATATATACTATTTTAATACTAATATGAACAATAAAAAAACTAATAAAAAAATAATAACAATAATAATAGTAAAATCTAAATTTGAAATATATTAAAAATAGTAAATAAATAAATAAATAAATAAAAAGGCACCATAAAAGAAAATATAAAAAAGCCAATTGTAAAAATAAAATAAATAAATAAGTGAATATAAATAAAACATTAATAAATAAGTGAATATAAATAAAACATTTGATTAAAAATTAAAAATAAATAAATAAATAAAACAAAATATACATAAAACAGTTTAAAATAATAAAAAATTTTGAAGTTAAATAGACTAAGGATTGAATTGAAATTAAAAGGGAGTTTTAGGCTTAAATTATAATAAAATAAATGCAAAAAGGACTAAATTGAAGTTTAAATGGAATTTTAGGGACAAATCGAGATAAAACAAAAATAAAGGACTAATTGTAGTGCTCGAGAGACAGGGACCGAATGGGAGAATATCCCAACTTCCCTATGCGCATCGTTCAAGATGACTCAAAAAAAATTAAATTAAATGGGATAAATTTTAAAAGAAAAAAAGACATAGGACCATATTGTAAATCTTCAAAAAAGCAGAAGGGTCACAAACGCAAATAACCCATATTTTAAAAAACATGCGGATCCTAGCTCTTGGGTCTGGTCAGGTCAGACGCGTGTCAAAGGCCAAAACAACTCGCATTTTAGCGTCTGAAAATGAAATCCAAAACGACGCCGTTTTGGAAAGCTATAAAACCAGAAATTTTAAGAAAAAAATCATTTACTTCTCTTTAAAAAAAAATTCTCTCTTCTTTTTTCTCTGGGCACTACCTAAGATTCGGCCATCAGTGCCGTCGTGGACCACCGTGGCCACTGGCCACCAGCAATGGTGACCACTGTCTCTGGTGGCAAAAAATTTCCAAAAAAATCATCTTTTGATCCTCTCGACTCCCAGAATCCAAATCTAGGGTCGGTTTTTTAGAAAAGTGGCCAAAAAATCGCCAAAAGGGGATTGGACCCTTCGACTCCCGACGACGGAGAACAAAACTAGGTAACTTTTTACTGTATTATATATAATATTCAAAAGAAAAATGAAGGAAAAGACCACATTTGAAAATTTAGCTGCTTTTTATTTCGATTTTTTTTTGTGTATTTCTCCGTGTAAAAAAATTACATCTTGAATTCAGCTTTTACAGCTGATTTATATATTTTCTTTTTATTATATATACTGTTCATCTGCTTCTTATCTTTTTATTCTTTTTGTTTTTACAGGAGGTGTGGAGTCAACAACGATGAGAGAAACATGACTTTGTCATTTTAGTGCAAGGGCAACAGAAGAGGCGTCAGGCTTTAGGGCGCGAGTCTCAGGTGACCTGATCGAGGAAAAGCGGCAAGGGGGCTAAGGTTTTTTTGCTTTACTGAAAAATGTTTAGTTTATTGGGCCATTAGGCCGTTAGAGTTATTATTATTATTTTGGGCTCGTAAGTTTAGATTGTTATTATTATTATTTTTTTATTCTTGATTTGTTTTTTTTTTGTTCGGCCGGGCAAAAATGACCTATTTACATTCCCAATTTTTAGTTGTGTTTCAACAAGAAAGATAAAATCTTGCTGTTTTTTATATTCCATTACCTTAGTCCAGTCAACATAGAATGTCAAGGTAGTCCATATATACTTCCTTCTGGTCATTGCATAACACATTACATGTCTCATGCTTGCCTCTAACATCAAGATAAAATCATTTGTAGTTGGACTCTTCATTTTCTTCAAAATACAAGTGCCCGGCACATAGTCAAACATGAATATAAAGTATATAATCCTCCAAATATAAGAAAAAAAACTTAGAAAAATTTGAGAACACCCGTATTCAATACTCAAGCTCAGGTCCTGGTAACATAGACTACAAGTATTCTTTTGCATTTTAGTAAGGTTATCAAATGATCAATTTTCTTTCATAAATCTCAAAGTAATTTTCTTAATGCAGATTTGACAAAGAATTAATACCTATGTCTCACTGTTCTTCAAAAGCCAGAAATCAATTTTTAACTATATAGACAAAGTGACTTGAACTTATATATGCAGATAACTCAAAAATATCAGAAATGTGGATTAAAAACAGATTCATCTGTAAGGTTATTAATATATATATATAGCAGCACATACCAGAAAATTTTGGTTAGTTGTCAAGGCTTAATATTATCATGGAACAATTTGATTGCAGCATGGCATAGACAACAACCAGGATAAAATGCAACCGGTTGGGGTTCCAATGAGGACTAGTTGTAGCATGTACACACACTTAATGCGTTCTTCAGAATGGCTTGTCTTACAAGTTACTCACCAAAGGAAGACATGAATGTAATAGGAGAGGTCAAGGTCACCCATGTTACATGTTTCCTGTCATTGTCTGACAGATTAAATGTCTCAAATGTAGCCCGAAATAAACGGCAAAGTAGTCGGTCCTTAGTCGGTTATCCTTTCAAGTCTTAGCCATGGAATTCTTTATCATCCTTTGGAAGACAACACCATGTGATTCCCCATGAACCCATGTCTTTCTCATTACCGATCGGACCCCATCAGTTGCACCTTCACCACTCATTCCATATCCCCCCCTTAATAATTGATGAACATTATTTCCTCTCTGCCCCTTACATTTATATATACAAGTAAGATTAAGTTCATTGCCAACACCTACCTTCAACATTCTCAAGCTTGCTTTCTAAGTTATCTGAGATCCTCCACTTCTTCCTTTTTCAAAGCATACATCTATTGTAAACAAAAATGGCTATCCGCTTGCCTCGTATCATAAGCTCTAAGAAAGTTCCCAAGGGCTACTTTGCAGTTTATGTTGGAGAAAACCAGAAGAGGTTTGTGATACCAGTGTCATTCTTGAGCCAGCCTTTATTTCAAGATTTGCTAGGCAAGTCAGAAGAAGAGTTCGGATATAGTCATCCTACCGGTGGTCTCACAATTCCCTGCAATGAAGATATTTTTCTTGATGTTACCTCTCGCTTGAATCAATTGTGAGAGAATCAACACAAATCTGCCTATACAATTTTGTAAAGCCAAAATGTCTAACACCATGTAAACATTTTTTCTCCATCTCTTTTGCCTTGGGGAGCAAATACAAGTCTCCCTAAGTGAAAAATTACAGATGGTTGTTACTGTAACTTCTATCAATCAGCATGGAAAATGACAGTTCAAAACACATCATTCAATTGGAATTTTATTTACTTCCAGAATTTCCTATCATTAATTTAACTATAAATGATCTAACTTGTTCTAAATTTACTTTATTATACATGCTAAGTTATTCGGACTCTTCGTTTGCTTTAGAATACACGCATCCAACACATTCAAACATGAGTACAAAATAGCATGATTCTCCAAACAAATGAAAAAACTTATATCCCCTTATTGAAATCTTTTAGCCAAGGAGTTAAAGCTTTGTTTCGTTTTTCAAGTAGGAATTAGTCTTTATATATAATAATTAACAGTACATGACTTAGTAAAAATTGTTTTGAAGGTAAAACATATAAAATGACTTTTTTTATTAGCCATAAAATACATATAAAAAAAATACAAAATTGCTTAAATGTAAAGATGTAAATGAAAGAGGATAACCTTTGTGACAAAAAAGAAAACTGAAATGAAGTTATTTAAATGAAATAGGGACTTGAATATAACTGTGCAAAATATAACATGACCTAAAATGAAATTAACCCAATATCAAACTTTGAATATTAACTCAGATTTTAATGGCCTTCTTTTCTTTCTTTCTTTCACGGTTTTTTTTTACAAAGTCATGTACGGTTAATAATGAATAGTCAAAATATGCAGACAACACTCAACAAACATGCCATCAAACAAGTTGACCGAAACCAGATTCATCTGTAAGGTTATCCAAATATATATATAGCAGCACATACCAGAAATTTTGTGAGCTGTCAAGCTAAGTTTTGGCTTCACCCCTATGGAACTATTTGATTGCAGCACGGCGTAGACAAGAATAAGGATAAAATGCAACCAATTGGGTGCTGGTGAGGACTAGTTGCAGCCTGTAGGACACACTTCAGGTGCTCTTCACAAGAGTTTGTCTTACTGATTCTTACAGATCCACACCTTAATAAAAATCAACATGCTTGGTGAAGTCAGAATGTAAGAGGAGGTCAAGGTCACCCATGTTACATGTTCCCTGTCATTGCCTGACGGATTATATGTCTTTAAAGTAGGAACCGACATAAATGGTGCAGTGGTACAACTCTTTTATTGTGAAGAAGCATTTTACTGGTCCAGATCTTCCATATTTGGGTGGGGTCCTTGGTCGGTTTCTATTGCCAGAAGGGGTAGGCAAACTATTTTTTCAAAGTATTTTGCCATGGAATTCTTGATAATGAGTTAGACGACAACACCATGTGATCCCCTATAATGAAGCCATGTAGAACATGATTTTTCTCTCTACCCCTTGCATCTATATATACAGAGTAGATTATGTTCACTGGCAATTCCTATCTTCACATCCTCAACTACTAAAGTACTTTACCTTTGCTTTCCTTTTTCAAAGCATACATCTATCTAAAACAACAATGGCTATTCGCTTGCCTCGTATCGTTAGCTCTAAGAAAGTTCCCAAAGGCTACTTTGCGGTTTATGTTGGAGAAAACCAGAAGAGGTTTGTGATACCGGTGTCGTTCTTGAACCAGCAATTATTTCAAGATTTGCTAGGCAAGTCAGAAGAAGAGTTCGGATATAGTCATCCTACAGGCGGCATCACGATTCCCTGCAACGAAAACACCTTTCTTGAAGTTACCTCTCGTTTGTACTAATTGTGAGATGATTAACAGAAACCAGGCAATACAATTTTGTAAAGTAAACATCACTAATACATGTAAACATTTTTTTCTCCATCCTTTTTGCCTTGGGAAGCTGATTAAATCTCCCCAAGTGGAAAACTAGAGATGGTGGTTAGCGTAACACTCCAATAAATCAGTAATGACAGTTCCAAACATATCATTCAGTTGTCATTTCATTTCCTTTCTGAATTTTTTACTTGCTCGCGTTAATTCCATCTTTAATATAAACTGTAAATGATCTACCTTGTTCTAAAATTACTTTCAAACATGAGTGCATGCTAAGTTATTTGGAGTCAGACCCCTCATTTTCTTTCGATTGCATGTGTCCAACACAAATTCAAACATGAGCACAAAGTTCGGGTAAGATAGACTACAAGTATCCTTTTGCATGGTAGTAGCTTATTAAAGGATCCATTTCGTGTTACAAATTTCAAAGTAATTTTCTTAATGCGGATTTGATAAAGAATTAAGATATGTAAAGACGTGAAGCAAGGGACTAAGAGGTTAATATAACAAAGCTAATAACAAAATATTTTAAATAAAAAAGAGAAGAGTAAAAGAGATGTAAGTTCGTGATGCATATTGATTAGTATTATGAGAAAGTACACTTCATTCTTGTTACTTGTTTGGTTTTATATTTTAATGGTTAATCAACATTGGTAAAATTCAATAAATTTTCAAATACTCTAAACTCCAGTCATGTATATGGAAACAAATATACAAATGACTGAATGTAAAATCAAATAGCTTTTTGACCATTTTGAGATAAGAGTAAGAGGACTACAAACTCCTATTTCATTTATATATTTTTTGCATCAGCTATTAAGAAGCCTTAGAGATGAACATATTCTACCCTTGCAACTTTTCCCAGTTCATAAGAGTTATGTGTTTGTGAGTACCTGCACTTGTTCAGACTAAGCAGATTTAGGAATTGATAAATCAGGCTAGAAGAGGAGTTTGGCTTTGATCATCCAAGAGGTAGTCTCGCAGTCCCATGTGCAGAAGAAGCCTTCATTGAACTTTCTTGTAGTTTGAATAGCTTTCTGACATTGACCTGACATATTTTCTCCCGCATATAATAACGAATAGTCAAAATATGCAAAGATCGAAACAAACATGCCACCAGAAAGGTGGACTAAAAACAGATTTATCTGTAATGTTTTCCATATATATATATATATAGCAGCACATACCAGAGACTTTGTGAGCTGTCAAGCTGAATATTGTCTTCAACCCTATGGAACTATTTGATTGCAGCACGGCATAGACAACAAACCTGGATAAAATGCAACAAGTTGGGTTCAGATGAGGAGTTGTTGTAGCCTGTAGGACACACTTCAGGCGCTCTTCACAAGGGTTTTGTTGGATAAATGGCAGTAGCAAAGAAAGCAAAAACGAATGAAAGAAAAACAAAAGAAAAGAACTCAGCAAGAAAATTTGTAACTGAGAAGTCATCATAATTTCATTCAAATTTTGAATATATGATGGTTACAAAAGTATTTGACAGTTACCTACTAATTTAACTGCTCTTACTTACTAAAAATATAACAACTTGTATACAAAAGAAAGCTGGCATACCAGCTATTACATCAGTCAATCTTTCCTACTAACTTAGCTAACTCATTACAAAGATTTAGGCTAAGTTCCATAGGAACAAATATTCAAAAAGTAATTTTATAACTGAACCAACTCCATTTCTTTGCTACAAAACAGTATAGCAGCTAAAATTGTACAATTTGCTGCTGCTGGTCTTTTGACCAATTTGTTGCTGTTGGTTCTTTGTTGCAATGCAGGCCACGGCTTCAACACTCCTCCTTGGTCTGTATGCAACAAACACCAATCCTTTCCTTCAAAGCATTAAATCGGTTGGCTCCCAATGGTTTAGTTAAAATGTCAGCTAGCTGAATTTCTGAGCTGCAATGAACTAAGCTAACCTCCCTAGATTGCTCAGCTTCTCTAACAAAATGGAATTTGATTTTGAAGTGTTTAGTCTTACCATGGAAGACTGGATTCTTGGCTATGGCCACAGCTGATTGATTATCCACTCTAATCTCAGTAGGCTGAACTTGACTTTCATTCAAATCATCCAAAATCTTCCTAAGCCAAATGGCTTGGTTCACAGCTGCTGCAGCTGAGATATACTCAGCCTCTGCTGTAGATTGTGCAACAGTTTGTTGCTTCTTCGAACTCCAGCTGAAAACACTCGAGCCTAAGGTGAAAAAATAACCTGAAGTGCTCCTCATGTCATCAACTGACCCTGCCCAATCGCTATCAGAATAGCCTACGAGTTTCAGCTCCTTTGCCCTCCAAAACTTCACACCAGTATCGATGGTTCCTTTGACATACCTTAACACTCTTTTTGCTGCCTTCAGATGTGCCACATTACTGCAGTGCATAAACCTTGAAAGTAGACTAACAGCATAGACAATGTCTGGTCTAGTTGCTGTTAAATAAAGCAAACAACCAATTAAGCTTCTATATGCCTTCTCATCTACTCGATCATGTTCACTGGCACTTGACAATTTTTCTCCCAATGCAACTGGTGTAGTGACTGATTTGCATTTCAACATGCAAAATTTTTCAAGCACCTTGGAAGCAAATGTTTGCTGACTTATGAAAATGCCATCACTTCCTTGTTTTATCTCCATGCCAAGAAAGTAGGTCATCAGACCAAGGTCAGTCATCTCAAAGACATGTTGCATCTGTTTCTTGAAGTCTTCAATAAGTTCATCTTTGCAGCCAATAACCAACAGATCATCAACATACAAGGAAACAATTAACAAGGTTTCCTCCTGATCCTTCTTAACATAGAGTGTAGGCTCACTGATACTCTTTGTGAACCCGAGCCTTGCTAAGTAGCCATCAATCCTCTCATACCAGGCCCTTGGAGCCTGTTTTAGACCATACAAAGCCTTTTTCAGCTTGTAGACCTTCTGTTCTTCACCAGTGACCTTAAAACCCTCAGGTTGCTCAATGAATATTTCTTCATTAAGAAAGCCATTTAGAAAGGCTGACTTAACATCCAGATGATGCACTTTCAAATGCTTTTGAGCTGCCAAAGCTAGCAGCAATCTGATAGTATCCAACCTTGCAACAGGTGCAAAGGTTTCAGAAAAATCAACCCCTTGCTGCTGACTATAACCTTTAACAACAAGTCTGGCCTTATGTCTATTAAGAGAGCCATCTGCATTGTTCTTAATTCTATAGACCCACTTTACACCTATAATTTTTCTGTTTTCAGGTCTGTTTACAAGCTCCCATGTATCATTTTTCTGAATCATTTTAAATTCAGCTTCCATAGCATCCCGCCGGCATTTTTCTTTTGCAGCTTCTTCAAAACATGAAGGCTCTACTATAGTTATTGCACATCTCTCATAGATGTCAGTTAATGTCCTGGTGCCTCGAACAGGTTGATCATCATAGCCATTTTCAGTTACTTCTTCATTTTCAGCTTGCTGCAGATCAACATCAATCTCTTCTCCATCAGGCAAATTTGCTTCAATTCCATCCCATTTCCAGCTACTTGCTTCACTGAATTTTACATCTCTGCTCACTACAACCTTCTTGGTCAGTGGATCAAAGACTCTGTATCCTTTCTTCACGTTGCTGTAGCCAACAAACACCCCAGGCATGGACCTCCTGCCCAACTTAGTTCTTCTCTCCTCAGGTACCAACACATAACATAGACAGCCAAATACCTTCAAATGAGAGACAGATGGTTTCTGTGCAAACCAGGCTTCAAAGGGAGTTTTTCCTTTGACTGCATTAGTTGGCAACCTATTCAACAGGTAAATAGCTGTATTCACAGCTTCAGCCCAAAAAACATTAGGCATTTTAGCCTCAAATAACAAACACCTAGCCATATCAAGGACTGTTCTGTTTTTCCTTTCACAAACACCATTTTGCTGTGGTGTGTACACAGTAGTCAATTGGTGTTGAATTCCAGCATCATCACACAATTTTTGAAACTTCTGAGATACATACTCAGAACCATTGTCAGACCTCAAACATTTTAGTTTGCAATTTGCTTGGTTTTCAACCAAGGCTTTAAATTTGCAGAAGGAGTCATAAACATCTGACTTATGCTTCAAAAAATTTACCCAACAGAACCTTGAATAATCATCAATGAAGAGTACAAAGTACCTGCTGCCATTTAAGGAGGTAGTCTTCATTGGTCCACAGATGTCTGTATGAATAAGCTGAAGCTTCCCTTGTGCTCTCCATGCCTTGTTGACTGGAAAGGGTAATCTGGTCTGTTTGCCTAGCTGACAGACCTCACATACAGCATCCTTTGGCTCAATTTTGGACATATCACTGACCAAATCCATTTTGTGCAGCATGTTCAGTGAATTGTAGTTCACATGCCCCATCCTCCTGTGCCACAAGTCTGTCTCATCAGACTGAGATGCATATGCCTTGGCTTGCAGTTGATTCACATCCACAATGAAGGTTCTGTCTTGCATAGCCACTGTAGTCAACACTTCACCAGCAGCATTTTTGATCAAACAGTTTTTGCCTTCAAAAATCAGAGAGTAACCCTTCTCCAATAGCTGGCCAACACTTAGCAAATTTTGGTCAATGTCAGATACATAGAGAACCTCTGAAATGGTTTTAATACCTGACTTGGTGCTTATCAAGGCCTTGCCTTTCCCTTTTGCCTCCAGCAGCTCACCATTGCCAATTTTAACTTTGGACTTGAAGGTGGTGTCAAGCTCTTTAAATATACTCTTCTCAGAAGCCATATGGTGGGTACATCCACTGTCAATCAACCATATTTTACTAACTTTGCTCGAGCTTGCAAAGTATGATGCTGAAAAGACATGCTCTTCAGGTGATTCAACCTCTTCTGCAGCTTGAGCTTGGTTTTGAAATTGTGGTTGTGGTTTTGGCTTGCTCTTACAGACCTTTTCAATGTGGCCAAATTGCTTGCAGGCTCTACATTGAATGTCTGGTCTGTACCAGCAGTATTTCTCAAGATGAGTAGTCTTCTTGCAATGGACACAAGGTGGGAACTTCCTTTTGACAGGTTCTTTCTTCTTCTTCTCAGTCCAGGGCTTCTTGCCTTTGGCATTTAAGTTTGCACTTGAGCTTTCTCTGCTTCTAGCCTGAAAAGCTCCTTCATAGTGGTCCTCCTGCCTATTTGCCCTTCTCTGCTCTTGAGCATAAAGAGCATTTATAAGCTCTGTCAAAGGGATTGTTGACAAGTCCCTTGAATCTTCCAGAGAAGAAATTTTTGCTTCATACTTCTCTGGCAAGGTTGTTATGACCTTCTCAACCACTCTTTGGTCACTGAATTCCTCCCCAAGCAGCCTTATATTGTTGACAGTAGTCATGATTCTGTCAGCATACTGCTTGATGGTTTCTGAATCCTTCATTTTGAGATTTTTAAAATCTCTTCTCATGTTGATCAGTTGCTGTTGTCTGGTCTTGTCAGACCCCTGAAACTCCTCCTTGAGTTTGTCCCAGGCCTGCTTTGGAGTGTCACAAGCCATTATTCTTGTGAAAATAACATCAGAAACTCCACTTTGAAGGCACGACATAGCCTTATACTTCTTGGCACAGTCTTCATTGTGCTGCCTAATCTGGGCTATGGTCGGGTTGGCTCTTAATGGTGGTGGCTCAGTGTCATTGAGAACAACATTCCACAGGTCGTGTGCTTGCAGGTATGTTCTCATTTTCACTGCCCAGATGTTGTAATTTTCTCCAGCAAAGACAGGTGGAGGAGGTGGTGTAAAACTCATTTTTCAGCAAGCAAAACAACCTCTTCTTCTTTTGTTTCAAACACAATTTACTTAGTGACAGTGTACAACCAAGGCCCTCAAAGACTGAAAGCTCTTGATACCATTTGTTAGATAAATGGCAGTAGCAAAGAAAGCAAAAACGAATGAAAGAAAAACAAAAGAAAAGAACTCAGCAAGAAAATTTGTAACTGAGAAGTCATCATAATTTCATTCAAATTTTGAATATATGATGGTTACAAAAGTATTTGACAGTTACCTACTAATTTAACTGCTCTTACTTACTAAAAATATAGCAACTTGTATACAAAAGAAAGCTGGCATACCAGCTATTACATCAGTCAATCTTTCCTACTAACTTAGCTAACTCATTACAAAGATTTAGGCTAAGTTCCATAGGAACAAATATTCAAAAAGTAATTTTATAACTGAACCAACTCCATTTCTTTGCTACAAAACAGTATAGCAGCTAAAATTGTACAATTTGCTGCTGCTGGTCTTTTGACCAATTTGTTGCTGTTGGTTCTTTGTTGCAATGCAGGCCACGACTTCAACAGGTTTGTCTTACAAGTTTTATGTGAAGTCTGTATGAAATAGGAGGTCAAAGTCACCCATGTTATTTGTTCCCTATCATTGCATGGCAGATTGTATGTCTCTAAAGGTTTCCTCTATTATCACTAGTGAAGTAATAAAAATCTTTACTAGGAAGAAGCTTTTAATGGATCCAAATCTGAGTAGGTCCTTAGTCGGTTCATTTTGTCGGCAAGGTAGGAAAACCATTCTTTCAAGTATTTGACACGGAATTCTTGATAATGCTTCGGAAGACAACACCATGTGAGTCCCATGAGCCCATGTCTATCTCATTACTGATCAGACCCCAGCAATTGCAGCATCAACACTCATTGCGCATCCCCCACTTAATAATAGATGAACATCATTTCCTCTCTACCCTATACATCTATATATACAAGTAGGATTAAGTTCATTGCCAACTCCTTCCTTTAACTTCTCAAGCTTGCTTTCAAAGTTATCTGAATTCTTCCTTTTCTTCCCTTTGAGAAGCATACATCTATCAAAAACAACAATGGCAATCCACCTACCTCGTATCATTAACTCTAAGAAAGTTCCCAAGGGCTACTTTGTGGTTTATGTTGGAGAAAACCAGAAGAGGTTTGTGATTCCAGTGTCATTCTTGAACCAGTCTTCATTTCAAGATTTGCTAGGCATGTCACAAGAAGAGTTCGGATATAGTCATCCTACCGGCGGTCTCACAATTCCATGCAATGAAGACACCTTTCTCGAAGTTGCCTCTCGCTTGAATTAACACAAATCAGCCAATACAATTTTGTAAATAAAAAATCACTAATACATACATGTAAACATTTTTTTCACCATCATTTTTGCCTTGGGGAGCAGATAATAAGTCTCCCTAAGTAGAATATTAGAGATGGTGGCATTTGTAACAGTTTGGAACACATCATTCAATTGAAATTTTATTTCTTTTTATAATTTCCTATGGTCCCATTGTTATTGTTGGTTTCATATATAATTTAACTGTAAATGATTTACATTGTTCACAAATTACTTCAACATACAAGTCAAGTTATATAAACTCTACATTTTTCTTAAAATATCTGTACTAACACCTATATTCAACACATATTCGGATGTAAGTACGAGAGTATGGTCCTCCAACATTCACCCTCAAATTTGCATAATATAAACTACGTGTACTTAGTTTCATAATTTTCATAACAAATTTCCTTAAGCAGCATTGACTATGGATTAAGATATATAAAGATATGAGGTATGAGACCAAGTCATTAGACTAAATGGTATGCCTTTACCTATAAAAGTTTCTTAGTTGGCTGATAGAATGAAATGTTATATTTTCTTTTGTCTTTGACAATTTTTGGTGGATTTGATGATTCTAAGGAAAAAAATCGCATATTAGTTAGCTTAATGTACCCATTAAATATACTGTATTGTCAGATTAGTCCCCGATTTTTACCATTACTCTCCTCTAGGATATGTCAAGCAACAGCATCACATGAGCTGATCAACTTGCTTGTTCTTGTGTCTGGAGGTAATGAAGATAAACAGGAAATTTGACAGTGGAACTTTTGATAATGTTAGACTAGTCCACAGAGTTGTCCCTACAATTTAACTATCGATAACCGGCATATTGCATTACGGACAGCTCCTGCAAACAATTTGTTGGGGATTTTGGGACACTTTATCCTGATGAAGTATGTACTTCAGTCTGGATCTTAAACAACAATGTAATGAATCCGGATGAAAAATGAAGAATGAAGAAAACTTGAAATTCAAGTATAGAGATTTGAGCTTGATAAACAGAATTGAATGCAAGAAATATATTGGAGCATATGGAAAGAAAATATGATGATTTTCATTCATGTTTCAACTTTTGCATAAAGCCATTACATATATCAAACATAAGTCAAACATTTACAAGCAAATTTTACCTAAACTGTCACCTAACACCACTATAACTTATTGAAACTTGATAAAATAACTTGTTCAACAATTCAAAGCTGATTTTTCAGCTCAATCACTACCTAATTACATCAATCACCAAACTGACATAGTTCAAAATGAACAAGATTACATTACACCAACAAAATGAATAAAAAAGAACTAAATGACAGCAGGTGCACTTGGTTTGCTTCTTGGTGCTGCATGCTGACCAACCTTCAACACAATTATCAGTTTAGGGTGGGACAGCCACTGATTTGCATTGTGAAGTGGTGATCTTAAATCTCAAGATATTATAAAGTAACATGGAAAGTTCAGACCAGCTTTGTTCACTGGCAAGTCCATGTGAAATATTTTCTCTATATATACTAGTTGAAAGGATGTTTCCTACTGTCTATTACATATTTTCATGCCTTAGCTATTGAGAAGCCTTAGAGATGCGTATCCTGCCATTACGATTTTTTCAGTGACTTGAGAATTATGGGTTTCAGAGTTCTGTACTAACATAACAATTTATAACAAATTTTCTTTTGATCTGATACCTTACCCTTTACCCCCAATTTGTCAGCTACATAGGTAAGATGAAAAAGGGGGTGAGAATGAGACTTTAATAATCAATAATAAGTAAATATATGCACGTAACAAATATACCTTCATGTATGTTATAGCTAAGATTTTAACCTTGAAAAACAGTGTCAAAAAAGATATATTCATGCCCCTTAATTTATTTTCATTTCCTTAGTCAAGTCAACATAGAAGGTCAAGGTAGCCCAAATATATATGTTTCAGGTCATGGTATAACAGATTACATGTCTCAAGCTTGCCTCTAACATCAATGGTGAAACAATACCAATCTTATACTATGAAAAAGCTCATCGATACAAAAAAAAAACTAAATAAACAAAGTGACTTGAGCTTAATGGCTGATGCTATCAAATCTTCCCTTCAACATATTATACATAATAATGAATAGTCAATATATGCAAAGAACCAAGCATACATGCCAAGAAAAACGTGGAATGGAAACAGATTCATCTGTAAGGTTATCCATATATTTAGCAACACATACTAGAAATTTCATCAGCTGTCAGGTTTAGTATTGTCTTTCTCCCACATGGAACTATTTGATTGCTGCAGAGTATAACCAATATCCTGAGGACTAGTTGTAGCAAGTAGACACATTTTTTAGTGAAATTCAGCATGAGAGACTGTTTGTCTCTAAAGGTTGCCTTTAATGTCAATGGTGAAGTAATTGAAAGTTTTCAATAGAGCTTTTAATAAAACTATTCTTTTATTATTAACTAAAAAATTAAACTTAAATAGAGAAAATAGTCCTAATCCTAATTGAAAAAATAGTTCCCTTATTCTAATAAACTATTAAAATATAAAAGAAAATAGTTCCCTTCTAAAAGATAAAATAAAAATATTCTTAGAATATGAATAAAACTTATCTACCTAAATAAATTTAAAATATATACATAATTCAACACCCTCCCTCAAGTTGGTGCATATATATCAATCATGTCCAACTTGCTTACAAGAAAATCAAAGCTTGTCTTAGAGAGTCCTTTGGTGAGTATGTCAGCAATCTATTGTTTTGAAGGAACAAACGACATGCACACTTGGCCTTCTTCAATCTTCTCCTTGATAAAGTGTCTATCAATCTCAACATGTTTAGTTCTATCATGTTGGACTGGGTTGTGAGCAATACTAATGGCAGCTTTGCTATCACAATACAACTTCATTGGTGAAGTTATTGGTTTCCTCAGCTCTTCCATAATTCTTTTTAACCACATCATTTCACAAATTCCTTGAGCCATTGATCTAAACTCAGCCTCTGCACTACTTCTTGCTACAACACTTTGTTTTTTGCTTCGTCAAGTCACAAGGTTTCCCCAAACAAATGCACAGTATCCTGATGTAGATCTTCTATCTGTTATTGAGCCTGCCCAATCTGCATTTGTATAAGCTTCAATTCCTCTTTGTTCAGATTTTTTGAAGAATAAGCCCTTTCCCGGTGAACTCTTCAAGTATCTTAGAATCGAAACACTGCTTCTTCATGTTCCTCCATTGGGGAGTGCATAAATTGACTCACTAAGCTCACTGCAAAAGCTATGTCTGGCCTTGTATGTGATAAGTAAATTAACTTACCAACTAATCTTTGGTATTGCCCTTTATCAACTAATCGACCTTCTTTATTTTTGAATTTTACATTTGGATCAATTGGTGTGTCAGCTGGGTGGCAACCACTCATCCCAGCCTCTTTTAAAAGATTAATCACATATTTTTTTCTGAGAGACCACAAGACCCTTCTTTGATCGAGCAACTTTCATTCCAAGAAAATATTTCAAAGGACCTAAGTCTTTGATCTCAAACTCCAATACTAGATGCTCCTTGAGACGCCTTATTTCATCCACATCATCTCTTGTAAGAATGATATCATCGACATAAACTATAATAACTGCTATTCTACCTCTTTGTGAATGTTGGTAGAACATTGTGTGATCAGCTTGTCCTTGTGAGTAACCTTGTTTTTTAACAACTTGAGTGAATCATTCAAACCAAGCTCGAGGAGACTGCTTCAGACCATATAAAGATTTCTTGAGTTTACATACTCGAGTTCAAAAATTTTCTTCAAAACCTGGAGGAGGATCCATGTAAACTTCTTCTTCAAGTTTTCCATTTAGGAAAGCATCATTCACATCTAGCTGTTGTAAAGACCAATTAAGATTAACAGCAATTGATAAAAAAACTCTAACGAAATTTAATTTGGCCACTAGAGCAAACGTTTCAAGATAATCTATCCCGTATGTTTGAGTGTACCCTTTAGCTACCAACCGGGCTTTGTATCTATCTAAAGATCTATCTGGTTTGAATTTGGTTGTGAACACCCATTTACAACCCACTGTTTTTTTCCTACAGGTAATTCCATTGTTTTTCATGTACCTATTTTTTCAACAGAGTGCATCTCCTCTAAAATAGCCTCCTTCCACTCAGGAACCTGTAAAGCATCTTTCACTTTTTTAGGTATTTGTACAGTATCGAGACACGAAACAAAGGTTAAGAATGTCGAAGACAATGCTTTATAGGATACAAAGTCAGACATGGGATATTTGAGAATATTTCTAACACATTTTCTTTTGGCAATTGGAATATCTAAATCAGAAAATTCATTGGTTGGATTATGAGTTTTACCTGGACTTTTGACAGGATCTTGCGGGTCGGATTCTTGGTGATGAATCTGGTGGATTCCACTTTTTTTATTTCAATTTCTTCTTTAGTAAACAATTAACTCATTTGTTTGTTCTTTATTTTCATGATCAGACTCTACACATTCATCCTCCTTTTCATTAACATTAACATCATTAATTTCTGTGTTAATTATAAATTCGCCTTCCCCATTATTAGAATCCCTATGTTGTATATGCCTAGTCTTTTCTTGATCAATTATAAAATCTTCCTTAGTATAATTCCCTCCTTGAAGATTAGAATCAAAATAAGATTGTGTTTCAACAAATGTGACATCTATAGTAACAATAATCTTCCTATCAATTGGATCATAATATTTGTAACCTTTTTTATTAGAAGCATAACCAACAAAGACACATTTTTTTGCTCTAGGATCTAGTTTACCTTGGTTGTGAAGATGAACAAAAACACTAAACCCAAAAACTCGGAGGGATAAATCTGTGATCAATTTAGAGTTAGGAAAATTATCTTTAAAGAGACGAAAAGGAATTCTATAATTTAGAGTTTTACTGGGCATTGTATTAATAAGATATGTAGATGTTAACAAGGCTTCGCCCTAAAGATAATGTGGTACCTGACTAGTGAACATCAAGGCTCTAGTTACTTCCAAAAGATGTCGATTTTTTCTTTCTGCAATCCCATTTTGTTGTGGTGTATTTGTACAAGAACTTTGGTGGACTATTCCATGTTTGGTTAAGAAAACACCTAATTGGTCGCTAAAAATTTCCCCACCATTGTCAGTCTGAAATACTTCTATTTTCACACCAAATTGTGTTTTCACCATAGCATAAAAAGACTGAAACACATTTTTAACTTCAGACTTATCTTTTAATAAAAACACCCAACAAAGTCGAGTATGATCATCAATAAAAGTGACAAACCAATGTTTTCTTGAAAAAGTCGAGACTCTTGAAGGTCCCTAAACATCACTATGAATTAACAAAAAAGGTTTGGAGGCTTTATATTTTTGAGGTGGAAAGAATGACCGATGATGTTTAGCCAATTCACAAAATTCACAATGATATGAAGAAGGACTTTTATTTTTAAATAGATTAGGTAACAAATATCTTAAATAGTAAAAATTAGGATGTCCAAGCCTATAATGCCAAATCATAACCTTATCAAAATCAGAAATAGAATTTAAACATAAAGTAGTTGTTGGTTGACTTAGATGGTCGTCTTCAAGAAAGTAAATTCCACCAAATTCTTTAGCATTGTCAATCATCTTCCCCGAGACCATATTCTGAAACTTACACATAGAGGAGTCAAATATAACATGACAATTTGAGGACTGGGATAATTTACTGACCGATATAAGATTACAAACTAGATTTGGCACACGTAAAACATCATGTAAAACCAAGGAAGATGAAATTTTAACAGTGCCTTTCTCGGCTATTGCCAAGAAGGACCCATTTGCTACTTTGATCTTTTTGTTTCCTGCACAAGGTGTGTAAGTTGAAAAAAGAAAATGACTACTAGTCATGTGATCACTAGCTTTAGAATTAATGATCCATGTGTTTGTTTTATAAGGTTTGACATTGAAAAAAACAGAAAAATCAGTACCTGATTGGGCAAAAGAGGAAGAAGGATTATTGGATGAGTTAGGAATAGAAGAATTCATCCGAAATTGTGGTGATTGAAAAAACTTGTGTAGATGCTTTAATTGTTCCTTAGTGAATGGAGACCCTTCCAGAAAACTTTGGCCCTCATAATTTCCATTAGTTGTTTGGAAAGCTCTGTTATCCCCTGATTGTGAACCACGACCATTGTCACTCTTTTTCCTTTCATTTTTCGGTTTCTCATGGAGCTTCCAACACGTTTCTTGAGTGTGCCAATATTTTTTGGCAGTGATCGCATCAAGGTTTTTTCTTATCTCCAATGAAGGTTGTTCTAACCATGATATTACTAGAGATTTTAACCTAGCTCTAATACCATGAAAGTTTTCAAGAGAGCTTTTAATAAAACTGTTCTTTTATTATTAACTAAAGAATTGAACTTAAATAAAGAAAAGAGTCCTAATCCTAATTGGGAAAATAGTTTCTTTATTCTAATAAACTACTAAAATATAAAAGAAAATAGTTCCCTTCTAAAAGATAAAATAAAAATATTCCTAGAATATGAATAGAACTTATCTACCTAAATAAGATTTATCTTCCTAAATAAATTTAAAATATATACATATTTCACCAGTAATAAGAATCTTCTGCCGTGAAAAAGCTTTTTAAGGATCCAAACCTTCCATATTCAAGTGGGACCTTGGTTGGTTTGTTCTGCTGGAAAGGGTAGGCAAACTATTCTTTCAAGTCTTTGCCATGGAATTCTTTATAATGCTTTGGAAAACAACACCATGTGATGCCCCATTAACCCATGTGTATCTCATTAATGATCAGACCTCAGCAATTGCACCTTCACCACTCATTCTTCATCCTCCACTTAATAGATAAACATTTCCTTTGGCCCATTGCGTCTATATATACAAGTAAGATTAAGTTCATTGGCAACACCTACCTTCACATTCTTAGGTACTAAACATCTTTACCTCAGATTTCCAAGTTCTCCGAGATCTTCCTCCTCTTCCCTTTTGAAGCATACATCTATCAAAAACAACAATGGCTATTCGCTTGCCTCGCATCGTTAACTCTAAGAAAGTTCCCAAGTGCTACTTTGCAGTTTATGTTGGAGAAAACTAGAAGAGGTTCTTGATACCGGTGTGGTTTTTAAACCATCCTTCATTTCAAGATTTGCTAGGCATGTCACAAGAAGAGTTCGGATATAGTCATCCTACCCGCGGTCTGACAATTCCCTGCAACGAAAACACCTTTCTCAAAGTTACCTCTCGCATGTATTGATTGTGAGATGATTAACACAAACCAGCCAATACAATTTTGTAAAGCAAAAATCACTAATTCATGTATAAATTTTTTTTCTCCATCATTTTTGCCTTGCGGAGATGATATAAGTCTCCCCAAGTGGAAAACTAAAGACGGTGATTACTGTAACACTCCTATCAATCAGTAATAATAGTTCAAAACACTTCATTCAACTGTCATCTTATTTCCTTTCTGAATTTTTACTCGTTCGCATTAATTCCATCTTAATATAAATTGTAAATGATCTACCTTGTTCTAAGATTACTTCAAACTACATGTTAAGTTATTTGGAGTTGGACCCTTCATTTTCGTTCGATTTCGTGTGTCCAACACTGATGAAGTTGGTTCAGCATGCAGCAAACTCGACAGCATGCAGGCCATGAAGACCAAGTCATGCAGGAGCTGCTGGAACGAGCTGAACTATTCCTATTTTGTTCATCTTGTAATCTTAAGTTAATGTAATGTACTTTAGTTCATTTAGAACTATGTTAGGTTTATGATTGATGTAATTTTAATGACAATTGAGCTGTTAAGTCAGCTTTGTTTAAGTGTGCAAGCTTAGTTTTTCAAGTTTCAATGTATTAGTGGTAGTAGGTGATGATTAGGTATCATTATGCAGATTTTGACAAGCAAATTGCTTGGTTTATGTATTGGCATTATGCCATTGTTCAACCTATGAATGAAGTTTTAGTTTGTTCATCAATTTCTCCCTTCATTTTTCTTAGCTTTTCTTCCTTTCTCTTGCTCGAATTCTTTTGTTTGCTCAACAAGTCTCGAGACTTGCTTAACAAGTTTGCACTGAATCTGTTAGTTTCGGTTATAGCACCAACAATTGGTATCTAGAGCCTATTTCTTAAGGGATCTGTTACACAAATCCATGGCTTCATCAAGCTTTTCACCAGCTGCACCTCAAGTCTTCAATGGAGAAGGCTATCACATATGGGTGGTCAAAATGAAGACCTACCTGCAGGCTTTCGATCTGTGGGAGGTGGTCAACACTGATGTTGAACCAGAGCCACTTAGAGCTAATCCAACAGTGGCTCAGATCAGGCAGCATGCTGATGAAAGGACCAAGAGGCACAAGGCTATGTCTTGCATCCAAAACTCAGTGTCTGATGTGATTTTCACAAGGATTATGGCCTGTGAATCACCAAAACAGGCCTGGGACAAGTTGCAGGAAGAGTTTCAAGGGACAGAGAGGACAAGGCAGCAACAGTTGTTAAACTTGAGGAGAGATTTCGAGAATTTAAAGATGAAGGAAGAAGAAACTGTCAAGCAATATTCTGACAGGATTATGGCTGTGGTTAACAGCATCAGGCTCCTTGGAGAGCAGTTCAATGAAGCTAGGATAGTGGAGAAGGTTATAGCAACTCTGCCTGAGAGGTATGAGGCAAAAATCTCATCTCTCGAGGACTCAAGGGACCTGTCCACCATCTCCCTGACAGAGTTGATCAATGCTCTATATGCTCAAGAGCAGAGAAGAGTAAGCAGACTGGAGGAGCACCAAGAAGGTGCCTTTCAGGCAAGAACAAATACTGCCTACAAAGGCAAGAAGGCCTGGAGAGACAAGCCAAAGGATGATGCTGCAAGGAGAGAAGGTCAGACTTGCAAGCACTGCAGAAAGGCTGGTCATTCAGAAGAAAAATGCTGGTTTAATCCAGATGCTGTGTGTCAGCATTGTAAGAAAAAGGGTCATGTTGAGAGAGTCTGTAAGAGCAAGGCCAAATCAAGGCGCAATCAGTCTCAACAGATGAAAGCTGAGGCTCGAGTAGCTAAGGAGGACAGTGACCAAGAGGAGCAAGTCTTTACTGTGTCATGCTCAGCTGCTCAGGAAAGATCCTCATCTGGTTGGCTCCTAGACAGTGGATGCACCAACCACATGACACCTGATGCTGCAATCTTCAAGTCTTTAGACAGAAGCTGCAGAACTAAAGTCAAGATAGGAAATGGTCATTTTATTCAAGCTGAAGGCAAGGGTGATGTTCTGATATGCACCCTTACAGGTACCAAAGTGATTTCAAATGTGCTGTTGGTGCCTGAAATTAACAGAAACCTGCTCAGCATAGCTCAGTTGCTGGAAAAAGGTTATTCAGTTGTGTTTAAAGACCACCAATGCCAAATCAGTGATCCAAGTGGATCCAAACTGATGGCAGTCCCTATGGCTGATAAGAGCTTTGTGGTTGACTGGACAAAAAAGTCAGACATTGCCTACACAGCCACTTCAGATGAATCCAAGCTGTGGCATCAAAGACTGGGACATGCCAACTTCAGATCGAAGGCCCGAATGATCAGAGAAGACCTGGCTGAAAACTTCATCAACTCAGTGGACCATGATGATGTATGTGAAGTATGTCAGCTAGGAAAGCAAGCCAGACTCCCATTTCTCTCGAATCAAGCCTGGAGAGCCTCTGAAAAACTTCAACTGGTGCATACTGATGTGTATGGCCCTATGAAGACTGAGTCATTAAGTGGAAACAGGTATTTCATACTGTTCATTGATGATTTCTCGAGATATTGCTGGATTTACTTCTTAAAACAGAAATCAGAGGTGGCCACTGTGTTTTGGAAGTTCAAAACTGCTGCTGAGACTGAAACAGGCTGTAAGGTGAAGACCATAAGGTCTGATAATGGGACTGAGTACACCTCAGCTCAGTTCCAAGCCTTCTGTGATAAGGCAGGCATCAAACATCAACTTACCAACACATATACACCTCAGCAGAATGGGGTAAGTGAAAGGAAGAATAGGAGTTTGATGGATATGGCCAGGTGCTTGATGATTCAGAAGAGTCTGCCTAAAGCACTATGGGCAGAAGCAGTTAACACTGCAACATACATTCAAAATAGACTTCCAACCAAGGCTTTGGATCAAAAGACCCCATTCGAGGCCTGGTTTAGCTTCAAGCCATCACTGGCTCATTTGAAGGTCTTTGGATGCATCTGTTATGCACATGTACCTGCTGTTAAAAGGGACAAATTGTCTGAAAGGGCTCGACCTGGTATTTTGGTGGGGTATAGCACTGTTAAGAAGGGCTATAGGATTTTAGATCCTTCAACAAACAAAGTGTCAGTAAGCAGGGATGTGGTATTTGATGAGAGGTCATGTTGGAACTGGGAAAGACATGAACCTGAAGAAGTTTCTGAAGAACTTGCAATAGACCAAGCTGAGCCAGACCAAAATGTCCCTGAAATGGATATTGATGATGAACCAGTCAGAGGAACAAGGCCATTGGCTGAAATTTATGAAAGGGCTCATGTAGCCATAGCTGAACCAAACAACTTTGAAGAGGCTGAGGCTCAGCAAGGGTGGAAGCAGGCAATGGCTGAGGAGATCAGCATGATTGAGAAGAACCAGACCTGGGAATTGGTTGAAAGGCCAGTCAAAAGGAAGGTGATTGGGGTGAAATGGGTGTACAAAGCCAAGCAGAATGCTGATGGTACCTTGAACAAGCTGAAAGCAAGGCTAGTTGTCAAGGGGTTCAGTCAGAGGTATGGCTTGGACTACCTAGAGACCTTTGCACCAGTGGCCAGGCTCGACACCATCAGACTGCTGATTGCCTTAGCAGCACAGCTCGAATGGAAGATCCATCAACTTGATGTGAAATCAGCCTTTCTGAATGGTTTCTTAGATGAAGACATCTATGTTGAACAACCACAAGGGTTTGAAATAGCTGGCAGAGAGCATATGGTCTACAAACTGAAGAAGGCCCTATATGGATTAAAACAGGCTCCAAGGGCTTGGTATAGCAGAATCGGTGGCTACTTGACTGATCTGGGATTCGATTGAAGCAAGAGTGAGCCAACACTGTATGTCAAGAAACAAGGGACACAAATACAACTCATTGTGTCCCTGTATGTTGATGATCTTCTGGTGACAGGAGGAGATCGAGTAGTGCTGGCTGATTTCAAGACCAAGATGCAGGAAGTGTTTGAAATGTCTGATCTTAGGGAGATGTCATACTTTCTTGGAATGGAGGTGTCTCAAGTGCAGAATGAGATATTTTTAAGCCAGAGAAGCTTTGCCACAAAGATCCTGACCAGGTTCTCCATGCAAAACAGCAAGGCAACTAAAACACCTGTTGCTGTTGGAGAAAAACTATCGAGCCAAGGTGATTTTAAGAAAGTTTGTGAAACAACCTACAGGAGTCTAGTTGGTTGCTTGCTATACTTGACTGCCACTAGACCAGACATCATATATGCTGTAGGATTGCTCTCAAGATTCTTGCATTGCTGCAATGAGAAGCATTTCCAAGCTGCAAAGAGAGTGCTGAGATATGTCAAAGGCACTTTAAACTATGGTTTGAAGTACAGCAAAGAAGGAAATCTGAAGCTGGTTGGCTACACTGATAGTGACTGGGCTGGCTCGATAGATGACATGAAAAGCACCTCAGGGTATGCTTTTAACCTTGGTTCAGCCATGTTTTGCTGGAGCTCAAAGAAGCAAAGTCTAGTAGCTCAATCTACTGCTGAAGCAGAGTATGTGGCAACAGCAAGTGCTGTCAACCAAGCCATATGGCTAAGGAAAATATTGGCTGATTTGAATGTGCATCAAGAGGAAGCTACTGAGATCTTCTGTGACAACCAATCTGCAGTAGCAATTGCTAAAAATCCAGTGTTCCATGGAAGAACAAAACATTTCAGCATCAAGTTGCATGTTGTTCGAGAAATGGAGCAAGCTCAGGAAGTAAAGCTGATCCACTGTAATTCAGAGGATCAACTTGCAGACATTTTAACCAAAGCCCTTAGTGTCACAAGGTTCGAATGTCTAAGAAAGAAGCTAGGTGTTTGCTCCATGCAAACCAAGGAGGAGTGATGAAGTTGGTTCAGCATGCAGAAAACTCGACAGCATACAGGCCATGAAGACCAAGTCATGCAGGAGCTGCTGGAACGAGCTGAACTATTCCTATTTTGTTCATCTTGTAATCTTAAGTTAATGTAATGTACTTTAGTTCATTTAGAACTATGTTAGGTTTATGATTGATGTAATTTTGATGACAATTGAGCTGTTAAGTCAGCTTTGTTTAAGTGTGCAAGCTTAGTTTTTCAAGTTTCAATGTATTAGTGGTAGTAGGTGATGATTAGGTATCATTATGCAGATTTTGACAAGCAAATTGCTTGGTTTATGTATTGGCATTATGCCATTGTTCAACCTATGAATGAAGTTTTAGTTTGTTCATCAATTTCTCCCTTCATTTTTCTTAGCTTTTCTTCCTTTCTCTTGCTCGAATTCTTTTGTTTGCTCAACAAGTCTCGAGACTTGCTTAACAAGTTTGCACTGAATCTGTTAGTTTCGGTTATAGCACCAACAAACACATATCCAAACTTGAGTACAAAGTCTAGCTAAGATAGATTACAAGTAGTCTTTTTCATGGCAGTGGCTTATTAAACGATCAATTTGGTGTTATAAATTTCAAAGTAATTTTCTTAATACAGATTTGACAAAGAATTAAGATATATAAAGATGTGAGACAGGGGACTAAGTGATTAATACAACAAAGCGAATGATAAAAGATTTTAAAGAAAAAAAGAGAAAAGCAAAAGAGAGATAAGTTCATGATACATACTGATTAGTTTTATCGGAAAGTAAAGTTGCCTAATATGGACCTCTTTCCCACATCATTCTTTTTACTTATTTGGTTCTATGTAATATGGATAATCAACATTGCTAAAATTCAAGAAAATCTTCAAATAATCTAAACTCCAATCATGTATATGGAAACAAATATACAAAGGACTGAATGTAACATCAAATATGTTCACACTAAGCAGATTATTATCCAAAAGGTGACGGCAGCTGCATAAATAACCAAAGGCCATCTTGTTGTTTATGTAGGTGAATCCCAAAAGAGGCGGGTTTATAATTCCAGTTTCATTATTAAAGAACCCTTTATTTCAAGAACTGATAAATCAGGCTGAAGAGGAGTTTGGCTTTGAATCATCCAAGGGGTAGTCTCACAGTCCCATGTGCAGAAGAAGCCTTCATTGAACTTTCTTGTAGTTTGAATAGCTTTCTGACTTTGACCTGACATCTTATCTCCCCAATATAATAATGAATAGTAAAAAATGTGCAGAGAACAGAACAAAAATACCACTAGAATGTGAACTAAAAGCAGATTTATTTGTAATGTTATCCATATACATATAGCAGCACATACCAGAAATCTAGTGAGCTGTCAAGCTGAATATTGTCTTCACCCCTATGGAACTATATGATTGCAGCACGGAATAGACAACTAACCTGGATAAAATGCAACAAGTTGGGTTCAGATAAGGAGTTGTTGTAGTCTGTAGGACGCATTTTAGGCGCTCTTCACAAGGGATTGTCTTACAAGTTTTATGTGAGGTCAAGGACACCCATGTTACTTGTTCCCTATCATTGCATGACAGATTGTATGTATCTAAATGTTGCTCTAATGTCAATGGTGAAGTAATAAAAATCTTCTACTAGGTAGAAGCTTTTACGGATCCAAATCTTCCATATCTGAGTAGGTCCTTAGTCGGTTCATTTTGCCAGCAAGGTAGGAAAAGTATTCTTTCAAGTCTTAGCCATGGAATTCTTGATAATGCTTTGGAAGACAACACCATGTGATTCCCCGTGAGCCCATGTCTTTCTCTTTACGGATCAGACCCCAGCAATTTCACCTTCACCACTCATTCCACATCCCCCGCTTAATAATAGATGAACATGATTTCCTCTCTGCCCTACACATCTATATATACAAGTAAGAGTAAGTTCATTGGCAACACCTAGTTCATCGGCAACACCTCCCTTCAACATTCTCAAGCTTGCTTTCCAAGTTATCTTATATCTTCCTTTTCTTCCC
Organism: Gossypium hirsutum; assembly: GCF_007990345.1. Lineage (NCBI taxonomy): Eukaryota > Viridiplantae > Streptophyta > Magnoliopsida > Malvales > Malvaceae > Gossypium > Gossypium hirsutum. The sequence goes on from NC_053426.1 coordinate 112,390,213, forward strand.
TTTGAAGCATACATTCATCAAAAACAACAATAGCTATCCGCCTGCCTCTATTGTCAGCTCTAAGAAAGTTCCCAAAGGCTACTTTGCAGTTTATTTTGGAGAAAACCAGAAGAGGTTCGTGATACCAGTTTCATTCTTGAACCATCCTTCATTTCAAGATTTTCTAGGCATGTCACAAGAAGAGTTCAGATATAGTCATCCTACCGGTGGTCTGACAATTCCCTGCAACGAAGACACCTTTCTCGAAGTTACCTCTCGCATGTATTGATTGTGAGATGATTAACACAAACCAGCCAATACAATTTTGTAAAGCAAAAATCACTAATACATGAGAACATTTTTTCCTCCATCCTTTTTGCATTGGGGAGCTGATATAGGTCTCCCCAAGAGGAAAAGTAAAGATGGTGATTACTGTAACACTACTATCAATTCAGTAATGATAGATCCAAACACATCATTCAGTTGTCATTTTATTTCCATTCTGAATTTTTTACTTGTTTACGTCAATTCCATCTCTACCTTAATCTAAAATTACTTCATACTACAATCTAAGTTAAATGGAGAAGCAGTAGAGTACAACTGTTCTAATTTGACAGTTCCAAACACATCATTCAATTGAAAATTTAGTTCTTTAGATAATTTCCTATGGTACCCTTGTTATTGTTGACTTCATCTTTAAACTATAAATGATCCACATTTTTTCAAAAATTACTTCATATTACAAGCTAACTGTAAATGACTAGGATTTATCATTTTTCTCTACATATGCTAGTAGTAAGGGTGCTTCCCAGTTTCCAATATATATAATTGTACAAATATAATCTAACATAATGCAAATTTCTGTATACTTCTGTCTCCATTGATCCTGTAAAGGAAATTCAAAGTAAAATTCACCACTAACTATTATTCTTTTTTTTTCCAACAATGACTACTTAATATATAGATGTCAGCAAGTGGAATGTAAGGCCACCATCATCATCACTTTCGCTATCAAATTCCCGTTTGGCCAGTCGTATCTCCCCTTATCCCAATCATTTAGCTAAAGTGCTAAGCTTTTACTGTTACTAATAAATGGTCAATTTATGCAGAGAACTCCACAAACATGCCATCAGTAATGTGGATTAAAAACATGTTCATCTGTCAGGCTTAATATTGTCTTTCTCCCGCATGGTACAATTTGATTGCAGCACAGCATAGACAACAAGGATAAAATGCAACAAGTTGGGTTCTGATGAGGACTAGTTGCAGCCTATCTGTTGGAACATTGGCACAGGAGGAAGTATATTTTGACATCAGAGGAAGAAAACAGAGAACAGAACAAGGCAGGAAGCAAGATGCAAGAAAAATTTTACTTGCTCACAAATGTGTAGCAAGGAAGCAATCTGATTTTTACAACTGATATGCTTACTCATTTAGTATGAAAACAATACATTTATAGCCAAATACATCACCAAATACTACCTACTACCACCAAGTAGCCTAGTAACTTGATAAACATTGCTTGTACACATGAATAAGCTGAATTATCATCTCAATCATCACCTAAACCCATCAAAACATCAACAAATAAGTTCATTTTCAACCAAACTAAACTACATTGCAAAAACAGAAAATATGTTGCTGCAACATGCATACAAGCTGTATGCACTCAACAAAAACATAACAGCAGCATGGTTGGCCATTTTCAACACTATCGGACACACTTCAGGTGTTCTTCACAAGGGTTTGTCTTACAAGTTACTCATTGAAGTTAACACATAATTGTTCAGACCATGTGATTTACCAATGAATTCCTGATAGTCCTTTAGAAGACAACACCATGTGGTTCAGCATGAACCTATGTCTTTCTCATTACTGATCAGACCCCAGCAATATGTCTCTTCACCACTCATTCCCTTTGGCCCCCTTACATCTATATATACAAGTATGATTATGTTCATATGCAACACATATCTTCACATCCTCAAAGTACTATAGGTCTCTGAGATATTCCTCTTCTACCCTTTCGAAGCATACTCCATTGAGAAACAACCATGGCTATTCGCTTGCATCGTATCGTTAGTTCCAAGAAAGTTCCCAAGGGCTACTTTGCAGTTTATGTTGGAGAAAACCAGAAGAGGTTCGTGATACCAGTGTCGTTCTTGAGCCGGCCTTTATTTCAAGATTTGCTTGGCATGTCACAATAAGAGTTTGGATATAGTCATCCTACAGGCGGTCTCTCAATTCCCTGCAACAAAGACATTTTTCTCGAAGTTACCTCTCTTTTGAATTGATTGTGAGAGATTCAACACAAATCAGCCTATACAATTTTGTAAAGCAAAATTCACTAACACTATCTAAACATTTTTTCCTCCATCCTTTTTGCCTTGGGGAGCAGATACAAGTCTCCCCAAGTGAAAAACTAGAGATGGTGATTGCTGTAACTTCTATCTCTCAGTATGGAAAATGACAGTTCAAAACACATCATTCAATTGGAATTTTATTTACTTCCAGAATTTCCCATCTTTAAATTAACTGTAAATGATCTACCATGTTCTCAGTTATTCGGACTCTTCATTTTCATTAGAATACATCCATCCAACACATATTCAAACATGAGTGCAAAATAGCATGATTCTCCAAATATATGAAAAAACTTAGAAAATGTATTCAACATTCAAGCACAAGTCCGAGAAACATAGACTATAATAATGAATAGTCTTATATCCCCTTTAGCCAAAGAGTTAAAGCTTCGTTCTTTTCTCAAGTAGGAATTAGTCTTTATATATAATAATGAATAGTCAAAATATGCAGAGAACACTTAACAAGCATGCCATCAAATAAGTGGACTAAAAACAGGTTCATCTGCAAGGTCATCCATATATAGCAGCACATACCAGAAATTGAGTGAGCTGTCAAGCTGAAAATTGTCTTCACCTCCATAGAACTATTTGATTGCAGCACGGCTAGACAAAAACAATGATAAAATGCAACTAGTTGGGTTTTGATGAGGACTAGTTGCAGCCTGTAGGACATACTTAAGCTGCTCTTCACAAGGGTTTGTCTTACAAGATCCATACCTTACTAAAATTAACATGCTCGGTCAAGGTCACTCATGTTACATGTTTTCTGTAATATCCTGAAAATTTTTATAGTAAAATATTATCGGTAATATAGTAAAATAAGGAAATAAAGTGACAAAAAGAAAAATTTTGAGTTATGTCAATATTGGGAAGTATATTATGATATATTAATTCAAGAAACGACTAAATTGCAAAGATGAGAAAAGTCTTGTTGCACAAGAGTAAATACTCAAAATTTAAGGGGTTGAAGTGTAAATATAAAAAGTTGAAGGACTAATGGTGCAAATATTTTAAGGGTGGAATGATCTAGAAACCAAGAAAAATTGATGAATTAGGACCAAATTGAATAGGTGAAAAATTATGAGGGACTAAATCGTAATTTTACCAAATTAAGTGATGATTTAAGGATGGAATTCTAAAAGATCATAAAGGGCAAAATGGTCAATTAGTAAGAGAGAGAATTCTAGAATGTAATGATTATGTTGATGATATTTTAAATTAATTAATTAGATAAATATTATTTTATTAATATTTTCATGAGATATTTACTATTATATTATTATTTATTTAGTATAAAAGGAAGGAAAGATGAAAAATTATCATCACCTTTTCTTTCCCATGCAAACCCACGTAAGAGAAAAAGAAGAAAAGAAGTTTTCTTTCTTTACAATTTAGTCCTTCCATCAAAAATTCATTATTTTCACCTAAAAATTGAAAAAAATTTCATAGCCATCAAGAGAGAAAGATAACAAGGAAATGATGGAGAGCAGGAATATCAAGTTGGATTCAAGAAATAGAAGTTGGAGGAGAGAGAAAAATCAAGTTAAAGATTGAAGTCAATAAGAAAAGGTAAGAACATCAAGATTTCAATATATTTTTAAGTTTAATATTGTTGAAAAAGCATGGAATTGACGTTGATTTAGAGTTTTCTTATATATGGTCTTATGTTCTTGTCATGTTAGTGAAGAGAAAATAAGAGAAAGTGATGAGAAATAGTGTAGAAAAAGAAAATAAGGGTGTTATAAACATGGTAATTAATATCTTGCACTAAAACAGTTCTGGACAGCAGCAGTAGTCTAACTTTGAAAATCACCAAAAATTTTAGAAATCAAATTATAAGATGAATAAAATATGAAATTAAAGCTTGTTGAGTATAGTTTCTTATAGAAGAAATTATGTAAGCAATGGAATTGTAAATCATGAGATATAATAAATTTTGTGAGACAAGGTCAGAATGATTTTGGGTTCCCCTGTTCTGATTTTGAAAAATCATAAAAAATTGGATAAAAATAATTATGGGGTTAAATTTATATTTTTAGAATCCTGAATGAGTCTAGTTTTAATATATATAAACAGGAATATCATTCGAATTCTGTACGAGGAGATAATTAATTTTTAGTGAAGAAGGGTCAGAACTTTTAGATAGCATAACAGGGGTAATTTTAAAGAATAAACTGTACTTATTGGCTAAACCAAAAATTCTGAAAATTTTACGGTAAAAAGATATATGAGTCTAGTTTCAGGAAAAATTATCGGATATTAATTTGGAGTTCCATAGCTCCAGATATAAATAATTTAGTGACTATGATACAGATGGATAACTTGAATATTCATAAAAGTAAATAATAAAGATTATAGATAATGTTACTTACAAGTGTGTTATATACATTAAGAATGTGGAATGGAGAGGAGAAGGAGGAAAATATATATGAATATTCAGCTAGCATGGCTAATTTGCATGTTTTAGGCTTAAGGACTAAATTGAATAAAGAAAAACTTCAGGGGGCAATTTTGTAAAAATGTCAAAATGACCAAATTGAAAGGAATGAATTGTTTTATTATCTAAATTAATAAATTGAATGAAATTGTCAATTTAAGATCGGGTGAAAATTGGGAAAATGGTAAATTACCAAAATGTCCTTGAATCTTGATATTTCTGCAATTTCGCTAGGTAAGTTCGTGTAACTTGAATTATATTCTTAAATGCTTGAGATTGTATGTTATTTATGTGAATATGATTTGAATGTTCATTGTATGAAAATTTATGAAACATTGATAAAGTTGATAAAAGGATAAGAAATCCCGGTTGAATGAAAGGAAAATTCGATGGATCTCTGAAAATGAATTGACGGTAAAAAGGATCTAGCCCGGACGGGTGATCCTATCTTGATATAGCCCTCCCGAAGAATATGTATAAAACAGATTTAGCCCGGACGGGTAATCCAAATTAGGGTCTGAATTTAGCCTGGACTGGTAATTCAGATCCAAGCTCATTAGAGTAATTGTCGTTGCAGGGGATTTAGCCTGGACTGGTAATCCCAACAATACTCTATGAGTTTATATTACAGGAGATTTAGCCTGGACTGGTAATCCCACTGTAAGGATGAGGTTCGCGGGAGTGTGCTCTCTGATATGAAATGTGTAAGACCATGGTTGAAAGATACCATGGTAACATGACGAGAAATGAATAAGACCATGGTTGAAAGATACCATGGCAGCGTAACATGAAATGAATAAGACCATGGTTGAAAGATATCATGGCAACATGACAGAAAATGAGTAAGACCATAGTTGAAAGACATTATGGCATCATGTCAAAGATAAATAAGACCATGGATGGGAGACGCGATGACATCTATTGAACAATTGATATTCAGGTAATATGTATCAGATGACGAATGGTTACATGAAATGGTTGTGTGAAATGTTTACAAGAACCGATCATATGAAAATATATGTACAAAATAGTTGTATGAAATAATTATGAAGATAGATAAACGAAATAAGAATAAGTACATGGAATATAATTTATGTTAAGTTTGACATAAACTTTACCGGAATAAATATACATAAAATATATGGAAATGATGGAGCATGAAATATTGATATAATGAAATGATTGATATATACTTATGAAGAAATGGTAAGAGAATGATATGTTTCATGACATGTACATATATGATTATCTTTGATATGTTGATACAAGAAAATTATGTAAGTAAAGACAATTATTAAACTCAAGTGTGACATGTCGAGAAAATAAGTATATCAATATTGAATTTATATGAAATATGTGCAAGTATACTAACAATGATGTTGTTTGACGCTTAGACAAGTGTCAAGCTATTGATTGAATGGTAACATGTTTAATTATAAGAAGCATTGAAATGGTAAGTACTTAGATGAAAATAAAATTTAAGATTTTGCGAAATTTTTTATGATCCCGATTTAATTCCGGTTGGTTTTTAATGTATGTTTGGGGCTTCGAGGGCCCAATAGAGAGACGTTATGATTATCTTCAAAATATGAATAATAAATGATTCAAAATTATCTGAAAATGTTCAGTAAACTCTGGTAATGCCTCGTACCTATTCCGGCAATGGATACGGGTAGGGGTTGTTACATTTCCTGTCATTTTCTGATAGATTATATGTCTCTAAAGTAGGCGCTGACATAAATGGTGAAGTGGTACAACTCTTCTATTGTAAAGAAGAATTTTACTGGTCCAGATCTTTCATTCCACCGGTCCTTGGTCAGTTTCTATTGCCATAAGGGATAGGCAAACTAATTTTTCAAATCCTTTCCCATGGAACTCTTGATAATGAGTTACAAGACGGCAACATGTGATCTTCCCCTAACGAAGCCATGTCTTTCTTATTAGTTATCAGACCCCAGCAATCTCCCCATTACCACTCATTGAACACCCCACTCAACACAGGAACATGATTTTTCTGTCTACTCCTTTCATCTATATATACAAAGAAGAATATGTTCATTGGCAACACCTATCTTCACATTCTCAAAGTACTACAGTTCTCTGAGATCTTCCTCTTCTTCCTTTTTAGAAGCATTCATCTATTAAAAACAACAATGGCTATCCGCCTGCCTCGTATCATTAGCTCTAAGAAAGTTCCCAAGGACTACTTTGCAGTTTACGTTGGAGAAAACCAGAAGAGGTTCGTGATACCAGTGTCATTCTTGAACCAGCCTTTATTTCAAGATTTGCTTGGCATGTCAGAAGAAGAGTTCGAATATAGTCATCCAACCGGCGGTCTCACAATTCCCTGAAACACAGATATCTTTCTCGATATCACCTCTCGATTAAACTGATTTGTGAGAGATTTAACACAAATCAACCCATACATTTTTGTAAAGCAAGCATCACTAATACTATGTAAACACCTTTTTTCCTATCCTTTTTTGCCTTGTTGCTGTAACTTCTACCAATCAGTACAAAAAATGACAGTTGAAAACACATTGTTCATTTCAAATTTTATTTTTTTTCAGAGTTTCTCCTGTTATTGTTAGTTTAATCTTTATTTTAACTGTAAATGATCTACAGTGTTGAAAATTTACTTCAACCAACAAGCTAAGTTATATAGACCCTTCATTTTTCTTAAAGAATTTGTTCTAACTTCTAACACCTATATCCAACATATATTTGGCTGTAAGTATGAGAGTATGATCCTCCAAATATATAAAAGATTTCAACCTTGAAGAAAAGTGTCTTATCCCCAATTTTTAGTTGTGTTTCAACAGCAAAGAAATATAAAATCTTGCTGTTTTTTATATTTATTATCTTAGTCAAGTCAACATAGAATGTCAAGGTAGTCCATAAATGCTTCCTTCTGGTCATTATATAACACATTACATGTCCCAAGCTTGCCTCTAAGATCAAGATAAAATCATTTGTAGTTGGACTCTTCAATTTCTTCAAAATACAAGTGTCCGGCACATATTCAAACTTGAATATAAAGTATATAATCCTCCAAATATAAGGAAAAAAACTTAGAAAAATTTGAGAACACCCGTATTCAATACTCAAGGTCAGGTCCTGGTAACGTAGACTACAAGTATTCTTTTGTATTTTAGTAAGGTTACTAAATGATCAATTTTCTTTCATAAATCTCAAAGTAATTTTCTTAATGCAGATTTGACAATGAATTAATACCTATGTCTCACTATTCTTCAAAAGCCAGAAATCAATTTTTAACCATATAGACAAAGTGACTTGAACTTATATATGTAGATAAATCAAAAATATCAGAAATGTGGACTAAAAACAGATTCATCTGTAAGGTTATTCATATATATACATAGCAGCACATACCAGAAAATTTTGGTTAGTTGTCAAGGCTTAATATTGTCATAGAACAATTTGATTGCAGCATGGCATAGACAACAACCAGGATAAAATGCAGCCGGTTAGGGTTCCAATGAGGACTAGTTGTAGCATGTAAACACACTTAAGGCGCTCTTCAGAATGGCTTGTCTTACAAGTTACACACTTAAGGCGCTCTTCAGAATGGCTTGTCTTACAAGTTACTCACCAAAGGAAGATATGAATGTAATAGGAGAGGTCAAGGTCACCCATGTTATATGTTTCCTGTCATTCTCTGACAGATTAAATGTCTCAAATGTAGCCTGAAATAAAAGGCAAAGTAGTCGGTCCTTTGTCGGTTATCCTTTAAAGTCTTAGCCATGGAATTCTTTATCATCCTTTGGAAGATAACACCATGTGATTCCCCATGAACCCATGCCTTTCTCATTACCGATCAGACCCCATCAATTCCACCTTCACCACTCATTCCATATCCCCCACTTAATAATTGATGAACATTATTTCCTCTCTGCCCCTTACATCTATATATACAAGTAAGATTAAGTTCATTTCCATCACCTACCTTCAACATTCTCAATCTTTCTTTCTAAGTTATCTGGGATCTTCCACTCCTTCCTTTTTAAAGCATACATCTACTGTAAACAAAAATGGCTATCCGCTTGCCTCGTATCATAAGCTCTAAGAAAGTTCCCAAGGGCTACTTTGCAGTTTATGTTGGAGAAAACCAGAGGAGGTTTGTGATACCAGTGTCATTCTTGAGCCAGCCTTTATTTCAAGATTTGCTAGGCAAGTCAGAAGAAGAGTTCGGATATAGTTGTTGGATTTTCAATACACTTTAACCGGGTAAAGTAAGAATTTTAAATAGAGCACCAGCAGCAACGTATTATACCCGGGTAAAATATGAAGGAAAAATGCTTGAAGTTCAAGCTTTTAGCTACTGTCAAGAATGGAGAACAGAACTTAGAATTTTTAGAAGGCAAAGGAAGAATGGAGCATATGGAAGAAAATCTGATAATTTTCATTCATACATAACTATTGGCATGTTGCCATTACATATATCAGAATAAAAAAAAACTTACAAGTCAAATTTCTACCTAAACATATACCTTCTTCCACTAAGCTTTCCAAATAACAAAAACTTAACTTGTACATTAACACAAAGCTGGTTAACAGCTCCATCAACATCAAATTACATCAATCAAAAAGCTTATAGCAAACTAGACTTCAAAATGAACAAAATATTAGTTCAAATCTAACAGCAACACAAAACCAAGGTTGCTGCATGCTTGTCACGAGCTTGCATGGCCAGCTTCCAGCTGCACTTGCTTCATACCAACTGCATGGAGATCAGCTTCAATACTCCTCCTTGAGCTCCATGCTGCAAACTCCCATAAGTTTTCTTAGCTTGTTGAAACTTGATGTACTTAGACCCTTAGTCAAAATGTCAGCTATTTGAGCCTCCGAATTGCAATGAACCAGCTTTATTTCACAAGCTTGCTCCATCTCCCTTATTACATGCAACTTTATGTCAAAGTGCTTAGTTCTTCCATGGAAGACAGGATTCTTTGCAATTGCAACAGCAGACTTGTTGTCACAAAGTATCTCTGTTGCTTCCTTTTGGGAAAGGTTCAAATCTACTAAGATTTTCCTTAGCCAAATGGCTTGATTTACTGCACTAGCAGCAGCTACATACTCAGCCTCAGCTGTTGATTGAGCCACTAAAGACTATTTTTTGGAACTCCAACAAACCATTGCTGATCCTAATGTGAAAGCATATCCTGATGTGCTTTTCATATCGTCTTTAGAACCAGCCCAATCACTATCTGTGTAACTGTCAACTTTAGTTTTTCAGCCTTGCTAAATAACATACCATGATTTAGAGTACCTTTAATGTATCTTAGCACTCTTTTTGCAGCTTGAAAATGCAGCACATTGCAGCAGTGCATGAATTTAGAGAGTAAACTTACTGCAAACATGATGTCTGGCCTCGTTGCAGTCAAGTATAAGAGACAACCAATCAAGCTTCTATAAGTGGTTTCACAAACTTCCTCATGACCCTCATGGCTCGATAATTTCATCCCAACTACAACAGGTGTAGGAGTTAGCGTACAATTTATCATTGAAAACTTTGTCAACACTTTCAAGGCAAATGATTTCTGATTCAAGAAAATTCTTCCTTGTTTCTGGCTTACTTCCATTCCTAGGAAGTATGTCATCAGCCCTAGGTCAGTCATCTCGAACATTTTCCTCATCTTTGTCTTGAAATCTGTTAAAACAGATTCATCACCTCCTGTGACTAGTAAATCATCCACATATAATGACACCACAAGCTGAGTTTCAGAATCATTTTTCTTGATGTACAATGTTGGTTCACTGACACTTCTTTGGAAATTCAAACTGAGCAAGTAAGTGTCAATTCGAGCATACCAAGCTCTAGGAGCTTGCTTTAGGCCATACAAGGCCTTTCTTAGTTTACACACCATGTCTTCCTTGCCAGATACCTCAAACCCCTGTGATTGCTCGACATAAATTTCCTCCTCAAGAAATCCATTTAGAAAAGCTGATTTTACATCTAGTTGATAGACATTCCAATGCATTTGAGCTGCAAAAGCAACAATCAGCCTTATTGTGTCTAATCTAGCAACTAGTGCATATGTTTCAAAATAATCCAGGCCATATTTTTGACTGAAACCTTTCACCACAAGTCTAGCCTTCAGTTTATTCAAACTTCCATCAGCATTCTGTTTGGCCTTGTAGACCCATTTTACTCCAATGACTTTTTTGTCAGCAGGTCTGTCAACTAGTATCCAAGTCTGGTTTTTTTCGATCATAGCAATCTCATCTGCCATTGCCTGTGTCCACCCCTCATCAGCATTAGCCTCTTCAAAACTACTTGGTTCAACTTGAGCCATTTGAGCTCTTTCATAAATCTCAGCAAGAGTTCTTGTTCCTCTGACAGGTTCATCATCCAGATCCATATCAGGACCATTTTCAGTATCTTCAATCTGATCCACTATCAGGTCCTCAGCAGTAGCCTCAGGTTCACCCTTATCCCAGTTCCAGCAAGCATGTTCATCAAAGATTACATCTCTACTTACTTGGATTTTATTGGTCAAAGGATCCAAGATCCTGTAGCCTTTCTTAACAGCACTATAGCCCATCAGAATCCCAGGTTGAGCCCTTTCTGATAGTTTATCTCTTTTCACAGCTGGTATGTGAGCATAGCATAGACAACCAAACACCCTAAGGTGCTCTACAGAAGGTTTGAATCCGAACCAGGCTTCAAATGGAGTCTTTTGTTCTAAGGATTTGGTTGGAAGCCTGTTTTGTAAGTAGACTGCAGTGTTAACTGCTTCAGCCCACAAGCTGTTAGGCAATTTCTTCTCAAATAGGAGACATCTGGCCATATCCAATAGACTTCTGTTTTTTCTTTCACTGACCCCATTCTACTGAGGTGTATAGACATTAGTTAACTGATGTTTAACACCAGCTTTATTGCATAATGCTTGGAACTGAGCTGAGGTGTACTCTATTCCATTATCAGTTCTGATTGTCTTCAACTTGGAGTCTGTTTCTGTTTCAGCTGCAGCCTTGAACTTCACAAATACTTGAGCTACCTCTGACTTGTGTTTCAAAAAGAAAATCCAACAGAATCTGGTATAATCATCAATAAAGAGAATGAAATACTTACTTCCATTCAAAGATTCTGTCCTCATAGGGCCATAGACATCTGAATGCACCAATTCCAGCTTAGCTGAAGCTCTCCAAGATGTTTTTGTAGGGAATGAAAGCCTGGCTTGCTTTCCAATTTGACAAACCTTACAGACATCTTCACCTCGTACTGACTTGGTGAAGTTTTCAACCAGTTCCTTGCTAGCCATTTGAGCCAACGATCTAAAATTGGCATGACCAAGTCTTTGATGCCAAAGCTTGGTGTTTTCTGTTGAAGCAACATGGGCTGAGTCACCTGACCAGTTGACTTCAAAACATTTGTCACTCATAGTGACTGTCATGAGGCTTATTCCATTTGGATCTGAGATTTTGCACTCCTGGCCCTTAAACACAACAGAATAACCCTTATCCAGTAGCTGAGCAATGCTGAGTAAGTTTCTATCAATCTCAGGTACCAGAAGCACATTTATGATGACTTTGTCTTCAGTAGAGGTACATATGTAGACATCTCCCTTTCTTTCAGCCTTGATGAACTGACCATTGCTTATTTTCACTTTGGTCTTGCAGCTTCTATCCAGCGTTCTAAAGATAGTTGCATCTGGTGACATGTGGTTAGTGCAGCCACTGTCAAGAAGCCAACATTTGGTGACTTTGTTTTTTGTAGCTAAGCATGAAACTGCAAAGACATGTTCTTCACTGTCATTGCCTTGTTCAGCTACTCTAGCCTCTTCACTCTTGAGTTGTGGTTGATTTTGACCAGGTTTCCCTTTCTCTTTGCAGACCTTCTCAACATGGCCTTTCTTCTTGCAATTTTGGCATGTAGCATCTGGTTTGAACCAGCATCTGGCCTCTGGGTGACCAGGTCTTTTACAAAATCTGCAGAGTCGATCTCCTCCTCTTGCAGTATCAGGCTTAGGCCTGTTTTTCCAGTTCTTCTTGCCCTTATAGGCAGTGGTACTTGAGGTTGCTTTAGCTTTGGCTTGAAAAGCTCCCTCCTAGTGCTCCTCCATTCTACTGGCTCTTTTTTGTTCCTGAGCATAAAGAGCATTAATGAGCTCTGTTAGAGAGATGGTTGCCAGGTCTCTCGAATCCTCCAAGGATGAGATCTTTGCCTCATATCTTTCAGGCAATGTTGAGAGCACCTTCTCCACAATTCTTGCCTCACTGAACTGTTCTCCTAACAATCTTATGCTGTTGACCACAGCCATTATCCTGTCTGAGTACTGCTTCACTGTCTCTTCTTCTTTCATCTTGAGATTTTCAAAATCTCTTCTTAAGTTTAATAGCTGCTGCTGCCTAGTTCTTTCAGTGCCTTGGAACTCCTCCTTGAGCTTGTCCCAGGCCTGCTTGGGAGTCTCACAAGCCATGATTCTGGTGAAAATAACATCAGAAACACAGTTCTGAATACATGACATGGCCTTGTGCCTTTTGGTCCTCTCATCTGCATGTTGTCTGATTTGAGCCACTGTTGGATTGGCTCGAAGTGGAGCTGGCTCGACATCATTGTTGACAACTTCCCACAGATCAAAGGCCTGTAGGTAAGTCCTCATCTTGACAACCTATATGTGGAACCCCTCACCATTAAAAACTGGTGGTGCTGCAGGAGAAAAAACTGATGAAGCCATTTAATTTTCAACAACAGGTCCTCTAAGATGAAAGCTCTTGATACCAATTGTTGGATTTTCAACACACTTTAACCGGGTAAAGTAAGAATTTTAAACAGAGCACCAGCAGCAACGTATTATACCCGGGTAAAATATGAAGGAAAAATGCTTGAAGTTCAAGCTTTTAGCTACTGTCAAGAATGGAGAACAGAACTTAGAATTTTTAGAAGGCAAAGGAAGAATGGAGCATATGGAAGAAAATCTGATAATTTTCATTCATACATAACTATTGGCATGTTGCCATTACATATATCAGAATAAAAAAAAACTTACAAGTCAAATTTCTACCTAAACATATACCTACTTCCACTAAGCTTTCCAAATAACAAAAACTTAACTTGTACATTAACACAAAGTTGGTTAACAGCTCCATCAACATCAAATTACATCAATCAAAAAGCTTATAGCAAACTAGACTTCAAAATGAACAAAATATTAGTTCAAATCTAACAGCAACACAAAACCAAGGTTGCTGCATGCTTGTCACGAACTTGCATGGCCAGCTTCCAGCTGCACTTGCTTCATACCAACTGCATGGAGATCAGCTTCAACAATAGCCATCCTACCGACGGTCTCACAATTCCTTGCAATGAAGATATTTTTCTTGATGTTAGCTCTCGCTTGAATCAATTGTGAGAGAATCAATACAAATCTGCCTATACAATTTTGTAAAGCAAAAATGTCTAACACCATGTAAACATTTTTTCTCCATCTTTTTTTCCTTGGGGAGCAAATACAAGTCTCCCTGAGTGAAAAATTACAGATGGTTGTTACCGTAACTTTTATCAATCAGCATGGAAAATGACAGTTCAAAACACACCATTCAATTGGAATTTTATTTACTTCCAGAATTTCCTATCATTAATTTAACTATAAATGCTATACCTTGTTCTGAATTTACTCTATTATACATGCTAAGTTATTCGGACTCTTCGTTTGCTTTAGAATATATGCATCCAACCCATATTCAAACATGAGTACAAAATAGCATGATTCTCCAAATATATGAAAAAACGTATATCCCCTTATTGCAATCTTTTAGCCAAAGATTTAAAGCTTTGTTTCTTTTTTCGAGTTGGAATTAGTCTTTATATATAATAATTAACAGTACATGACTTAGTAAAAAAATTTTTGAAGGTAAAACATATAAAATGACTTTTTTTTTATTAGACATAAAATACATATAAAAAACATACAAAATTGCTTAAATGTAAAGATGTAAATGAAAGAGGATAACCTTTGTGACAAAAAGGTAAACTAAAATGAAGTTATTTAAATGAAATAGGGACTTGAACATAACTGTGCAAAATATAACATGACCTAAAATGAAATTAACCCAATATCAAACTTTGAATATTAACTCAGATTTTAATGGCCTTCTTTTCTTTCTTTCTTTCACGGTTTTTTTTTTTTTACCAAGTCATGTACTGTTAATAATGAATAGTCAAAATATGCAGACAACACTCAACAAACATGCCATCAAACAAGTTATTGACCAAAACCAGATTCATCTGTAAGGTTATCCAAATATATATATAGCAGCACATACCAGAAATTTTGTGAGCTGTCAAGCTAAGTTTTGGCTTCACCCCTATGGAACTATTTGATTGCAGCACGGCGTAGACAAGAATAAGGATAAAATGCAACCAATTGGGTTCTGGTGAGGACTAGGTGCAGCCTGTAGGACACACTTCAGGTGCTCTTCACAAGGGTTTGTCTTACAGATCCACACCTTACTAAAAATCAACATGCTTGGTGAAGTCAGAATGTAAGAGGAGGTCAAGGTCACCCATGTTACATGTTTCCTGTCATTGCCTGACAGATTATATGTCTCTAAAGTAGGAACTCACATAAATGGTGCAGTGGTACAACTCTTTTATTGTGAAGAAGCATTTTACTGGTCCAGATCTTCCATATTTGAGTGGGGTCCTTGGTCGGTTTCTATTGCCAGAAGGGGTAGGCAAACTATTTTTTCAAAGTATTTTGCCATGGAATTCTTGAGAATGAGTTAGACGACAACACCATGTGATCCCCTATAATGAAGCCATGTAGAACATGATTTTTCTCTCTACCCCTTGCATCTATATATACAGAGTAGAATATGTTCATTGGCAACACCTATCTTCACATCCTCAAATACTAAAGTACTTTACCTTTGCTTTCCTTTTTCAAAGCATTCATCTATCTAAAACAACAATGGCTATTCGCTTGCCTCGTATCGTTAGCTCTAAGAAAGTTCCCAAAGGCTACTTTGCGGTTTATGTTGGAGAAAACCAGAAGAGGTTTGTGATACCGGTGTCATTCTTGAACCAGTCTTTGTTTCAAGATTTGCTAGGCATGTCACAAGAAGAGTTCGGATATAGTCATCCTACAGGCGGTCTCACGATTCCCTGCAACGAAGACACCTTTCTCGAAGTTACCTCTCGCTTGTATTAATTTTGAGATGATTAACACAAACCAGGCAATCCAATTGTGTAAAGTAAACATAACTAATACCTTGTAAACACTTTTTTCCCATCCTTTTTGCCTTAGGGAGCAAACAATAAGTCTCCCTAAGTGGAAAATTACAGATGGTGGTCAATGTAACTTGTATCAACCAGTATTGAGAATGACAGTTCCAATCACATAATTCACTTGAAATTTCTTTTCTTTTCACGATCTCCTATGGTACAAAATTACTTCATAGTAATATATATTTTTATATAATTTGAAAGACTTTACATGTTTTTCTCTGTCCTAATAAGCTGAGATTGATCTACATAACAAAGTTCATTACTGTAATTGCTTGATATTATATATACCATTTATATAAAGTATGAACTTCGAAAGTATTAATAATAATGACTTGAACTTAATTGATGATGCTATCTGTTCTCCAACACAGTACATCTAATTTCCTTTTGACTTGACATTCTATCTCCCCTTATCAGAATCTTTTTGCCAAAGACTTATATACGAAGAGAACTCAACAACGTCAGAAATGTGGATTAAAAACAGATTCATCTGTAAGGGTATCCATATATATACATAGCACCACATACCAGAAAATTTTGTGAGCTGTCAAGGCTTAATATTATCATGGAACAATTTTATTGCAGCATGGCATAGACAACAACCAGTATAAAATGCAACCGGTTGGGGTTCCAATGAGGACTAGATGTAGCATTTACGACACACTATGGGCGGTGTTCGTAATGTATTGTCTTACAAGTTACTCACCAATGGAATAGAAGGTGAAGGTCTCCCACGTTATATGTTTCCTGTCATTGTCTCACAGATTATATGTCTCTAAAATAGCCTGAAATAAACAGCAAAGTAGTTGGTCCTTGGTCGGTTATTCTTTCAAGTCTTAACCATGGAATTCTTTATAATCCTTTGGAAGACAACACCATGTGATTCCCCATGAACCCATGTCTTTCTCATTACTGATCAGACCCCTTCAATTTCACCTTCACCACTCATTCCATACCCCCCCACTTAATAATTGATGAACATGATCTCCTCTCTGCCCCATATATCTATATATACAAGT